>NC_133769.1:340404146-340520959 GCF_003597395.2 Chelonoidis abingdonii
AGGGAAGGGGGAGAGAGAGGCTAATTTTTCTCTGTGCCAGGATTACTGTCTCTCTCAGGGAAAGTCTGGGAGGGGGGAGAAGGGGGAATGGTTTACTTCTCCTTGTTTTAAGAATCCAAGGGATTTGGGTTCTTGGAGTCCCCAGGGAAGGTTGGGGAGGTCAGAGTGCCCCAAAACACTATATTTTTGGGTGGTGGCAGGCTATCAGATCTAAGCTGGTAATTAAGATTAGAGGTTTCATGTAGGTACCCAAATTTTGGACGCTAAGGTTCAAATTTGGGAAATATACCTTATGACACTTGCAGTCACATTTTGGACTGTGAGTGATCTATAAGAAGCACACTGTATAACAAATGCACCAGAGATTTTTCAGAGCTGATTTTGGGCACACTGCCTACCAGGGGAATTATCAAAGCAGAATATGGGCTGTGTTTGTGTTTTAAAGTTCTGATCTCACTACTGGCTGCCCAGATACTGGAATTTGCAAAGGCTCTCTGCTATAGGCAGTGGTCTTCTGTTGCTTTTGTTACCATACCGTTCAGTGTCATTCAGGATGCTTCAGCAATTGCCTGCTCGGACAGTTCAAACTCACAAATGCCTGAGGAGTCCAATAAATGGATTAAGGGGAATAGCTAGTTACTTATTAATAAGTGCTAATACAGTGGCATTTCACCAGTGTAGCAGAAATGGAATATGAAGATATTTTACATAGTATGGCCATAATTTTCAAAGGTTTGGAAAAAATTAAAATATGGCTCAACTTGGAGTTGGGCACATAAAGCGTTTTCAAGGCCATTGTCTAGCCACATCTAAGTTGCCAGAGCACAGAGTGCTCAGTAAAATTTTCAGCTGCGAACATGCACATATTTGCATGTTCAAAGCTGACTGAGAATGCTGACTAGTTGAACACTGGACATTATAAAGATTTCCCAATACTTCCCGTTATAAAACCCTGTTTCTAGCTACTTACAACTGCCAAAATTTAACAATTCAGGCTGAAATTTTACATTGTGGGTATCTGCCTCAGGATGAACTCGTTTGGAATTTTTCCTTTTTTGTACTTTAGAAGAACCAAACTGAATAAAATTACACACACGTTCTCGCAAGGCAATAGTCCCTGTATCTATAGACATACATATTTTAACAGCACATGCTTAAAAGAATTACAGCAATGGAAAAATTCCATCAGTTCAGAAGAGAGAGTAAAAGCATAGATAAGAGGTCACTAATGTCACATGATAATCAAGTTCTTAAATTCTGCACAAGTATTCTCCATCATGAATGTGATTGAAATGATTGAGAATTAATAATCCTCTCTTTGATGTACACTTCAAAACAATGTCAAGTATGTAAAAGCAACATATGTATCGTTATGTCAATGAAGTCTGTAAGGAAACAGAACAACGAATGTGGCAGTGAATGTTCAGTGAGATGATCTAAGAGTGTTTTGTCCCGTTGCTGTTTTTATCAAGGAACATAAGAGTGCAGTACAGCTTTCCTAGCACTTATTTTGAAGATATAATTAACAAAAAGGCTACCACTAATTAGATGTAAGAACATAGGCCTTTAGAGAAATATGAGATAGTTTAATACAGGGGTCTCAAATACATGGCGCGCATGCAGCCTGCAGAGTTATTTGCTGCAGCTGCCAAGCTCCCCTCACCTGCTGCCCCTGCTTCCCCCGCAGCATGCCGCGTCCCCGCTCCTTTGGCTACCTCCATGCGCTTCCCGACTCCAAATAGCTGTTTGGCGGCACTTAGCACTTTCCAGAAGGGAGGGGGGAGGAGCGGAGAGCCACTTGCTCAGGGGAGGAGGTGAAGGAGAGGCGGGGCAGGAGTGGGAATTTGGGGAAGGGGTTGGAATAGGGGCAGGGAGGAGGTGGAGTTGGGGGGAGACTTTGGGGAAGCGGTTGGAATGGGGATGGGGAAGGGGTGGGAAGAGGTGGGGTAGGGACGGGGCCTCATGGAAGAGGTGGAGTGACCAGAGCAGCGGGGGTGGGGGGTCAGCGATGCTGCCCTCGGGCCAACGTACTAGTCCTCATGTGGCCCTCGTGGTCATTTGAGTTTGAGATCCCTGGTTTAATACAACTGGTCATTTCAGAATCCTAATTAAATTATGCATCATGTGTGTTGTCAGTAGAACTTTCGAGAAGATCTATCACTATTTTGAATTATGGATACACACTGAACACATATGAGCGTACAGACAGAAACAATACATACACCAAAAATCTCCTTTATAGTGTTTGGGGTGTCAAGAAAATCCTAGATTGTTTGGCAAACAGTGTTTATTTCTGTTCCATTAAACATAATTTTCAACTGCTAGCCAGACAAAAATAAAGAGTAATTTACCAGATAAGTGATGAAGACTGCTGTGATAAACTCAGGACAGACAGCTGCAAAGGGTGGGGTATAAAACAGTCTCAGAGGGTTAAAAGGCCCTCCTCCCTATCAACTGAGGAGGGGTAACTACAGGTCAATCAAGCTCAGCTGAGAAGGGGTTACCAGAGAATCAATTAGGATCAGCTGAGAGGGAGTTACCTGAGGTCAGTTAGGATCAGCTGATTCCCACTAATGGCTGCCTGAGACCTTTTTAAACCCTCCTGTTGGGAGAAGGAGACAGAGGAGGAGTCCTGCTGCCAGTAGGTTAGGAGCAGCAAGACAGTGATCCTCACCAGGAGGGGAGGCTGCATTCCCTCCCAGAAGGGAGAAAAACAAGCTACAAAGACTGATGGAGAGAAGGAACAGACTTCCCCTGTGCCACCAAGAGGGACTATTTTACCCAAGCCTGTCTTGCCAAGGCTAAAAGCAGCTGAAGCTGGTGGGACTGAGAAGGTGCCTTGCCACACTGCCTAGTAAGTAGCCTCCCTTTTGGCCTAACTGGGGAAAAATTGGTCAAGACATTTATTGGAGTATCCTCTTTTGCTCCCTTAGACTGTTCCATGTAGGTCAAACCCTGTATTGCGGGTTGGTGCATAAGTAATGTTATGCATAAAAGAAATGACATACAGTGTCATTGGCTGTCATTTACTTCCAATTACTTTTAAAAAATAAAAAACATTTTAAAAAAGCTTTTAGTGCATTTCACATTAGTGTGAAACTGAAATTGTAGCCTTCATTCATCTAAGTAGACTTTACTTAAATGAGTATTCCATAGATGTCACTGGGGTGCAGGCAGTGTGCAGAGCCCCTGTGGCTGATCCAGTGCTTAGGAGCTGGACATGCCAGCTGCTTCAGTAGCAGTGCAGCACCAGAGCAGGCAGGGATCTCCCTTACCCCCCACTGTGCCACCGACTGGACTTTTAGCGGTTGAAAAATGGACACTTGGCGACCCTAATTTAAACACAGAACCATCACAAAATACACACATGTACAATTCACAACAAACACAGTCAAATGCAAAAACTTTACATCTACCCCAGCCAAATAACATTATGTGATTAAAAGACATAGGTGTAGTATGAAAATACAAAAGAAAAGAGGATATTATAGTTAAGATTTTACATTCAATCCTGTTGCCAGGAATTGGATGTATGTGTTTTGAGTAATTCTACTTAAGAACTGAAAGTGAGTTTATTGTACAATTGCAAAGTCTGAATGAGTTTTGGTGGCAAAAAATCATAGAATCCTAGAAAAGCAAGTCAGGAAGGGACCTCAGGAGATCACCTAGTCCAGCCCCTGGTGCTGAGGTTGCTGAAGACAATCCCTGTCAGGTGTTTGTCCAACTTGTTTTTAAAAACATCCAATGACAGGGATTCCATAACCTCCCTTGGAAGCCTATTCCGGTGCTTAACTATCCTTAAAGTTTTTGCTAATACTGAACCTAAATCTCCCTTGCTCCAGATTAAGCCCATTACTTCTTGTCCTACCTTCAGATGACATAAAGAACAATTGATCATAGTCCTTGTAATAACAGCCCTTAACATAGTTGAAGACTGTTATCAGGCTCCCTCTCGGTCTTCTTTTCTCAAGACTAAAACATGCCCGGGTACCCTGAAATGGACACATTACTCTACTGATATCTCACCAGGGCAGACAGAAGTGGGATAATTGCTTCCCATGTCTTACATAAAAGACTCCTGTTAATACACCCCAGAATTATATTACCCTTTTTCACAGTTGCATCCCATTGTTAGTTGGCTTGTATTCAATTTGTGATCCATCCAGATTCTCTTCAACAGTACTATCACCTAACCATCCCCCATTGTAGTGGTGCATTTGATTTGTCCTCCCTAACTGTAGTACTTTACACTTGTTTTTATTGAATTTCATCTTGTTGATTTCTGATCAATTCTCTAATTTATCAAAGTCCTTTTTCCATTTTAATCCTGTCCTTAAAAGTGCTTGCTCCCCCACAGCTTGGTGTCATCTGTAAATTTAATAAGCATATTCTCCACTTCATTATCCAAGTCATTAATGAAAATGATTAAAAGTATCTGACCCAGGACAGATCCCTGCAGCACCTCACTAGATACATCCTCCCAGTTTGAAAGCAAGCCATGATTAACTATTTTGAGTATGGCCTTTCAATCAGTTGTACTCCCACCTTATAGGAATTTCATCTAGATCACATTTTTCTAGTTTGCTTATGAGAATGTCATGTGGGACTGTATCAAAAGCCTTTCTGAAATCAATATATATCTCATCTACTGTGTCCCCCATCCAATAACTTGTCCAAGAAGGATGTGGTGATTATCAGGGTAACCATTACTAAGTCACTTTTCCCCTGCTGCCTCCAGTGAAAGGGAGTCTTGATAGTGCTTAACTGGCTGTCAACCCCCTGACACCTCTGGTTTACTCACCACCCAAAAAATCTTCTCAAGCCTATGCCAGCCCTTACATTTTCCGCTGGTTAACCATAGGTGCATTCCAGCCTCAGAGCCCCTTTGAAGCATTCCCCCCACTCCCGTGATATCCAGCCCCGTCACTGGCTACTCACAACAACCATTCTGCATAAGTATCAACCTTTTGAGTTTTATTCTGCTAACCAATCCATTATTAGTAGAGGTTTGTCTGTCTCTCAGCATTCTTGCACTTGATTTTTCATTCTAGCAGGTAGGTAGGGGTGTATGTATATGTGTAATGTATGTGCTGGAGTATGGGTGACTAGAACCCACAGAACTTATCTGAGAACAGTATCTATAAAATAATTCCTCAAGTACTTAAAACAGCCCTAGGTTAAACAATTTTGCTGTCTAAAAGATCATACACAGAGGTATTTCATGGATTAGAAGTTGCATGTTTAGTCCTGAGACATGATTTAGAATACAGTATGAATAATAAATGATGAGATTTGCTGTAAATTTGAATTGGAGTATCTTTCAAGACAACTGTGTTAACTTACAATTAAGATTCCCAAGATATTGATCAAGTATTTGAGAAAAATATATACCTTAATATAAACATGACTCTAACTTTTTCATACTGGACGGTTTTTTTAAAGTAAGGGATAGCTTAGTGGTTTGAGCATTGGCCTGCTAAACCCAGGGTTGTGAGTTCAATCCTTGAGGAGGCCACTTTGTGATCTGGGGCAAAAATCAGTACTTCGTCCTGCTAGTGAAGGCAGGGGGCTGGACTTGATGACCTTTCAAGGTCCCTTCCAGTTCTAGGAGATAGATATAGGTAAAATACACAAACATTGTTCATGTGTCATGTAAATATTTAGAGTAAACAATAATGTAAAATTGTATCTATTTCACTGTTATGTGTATAGTGTTTTGAGAATACATTTTTGAATAACATACTGTATATGTAAATGATTTTTTAAGACTTTTGAAACTGAGAAAAATCCTTTCCCTCCCCCAGGGTGATCATAACAATTTTTACATAGTCATACTTAGTATCACAATTAATTCAAATATTACAGTGTGTTGTATTGAGGTGTGTTGTATTGCCAGTTTCATGGAAAAGAGCACTGTAGATATATAATGTTGATACATTTGAAGGCAATACAGATCTAGGGCCAGATTCATCAGTATGCTCTTGCTTGCTCAGGCTGATTGTGCTGAAACCCCATTTTAGCTGGCCAGCTAACCCATGTTTATAGCTTCTGCACTTCAGGTGTGATTCAAAATAGTCAGAGTATACTGATGAATCTGGCCCCTAATCTTTTTCCAGATTATAGAAATAAAGCAAGTTAAGACAGATCTAGAAGATAATATTATTTACAACTTCAATTATGATTTTTTTTTAAAAAATTACTAATTCCTTACAGGAACTACAGTTCTGTACTATGGGAATATTGCACAGAAAAATCAGTGTCAGTGCTCTACAAGCATCTCATTTACGTACTTCTCAAATAAATTTTAATAATTATACCTTAAAGAATTTGAGACACATCGGGGATGAGAGTGGGCAAGAGTTGCACAAAGAGTCAGTGGTTTCTAAATTATAATTGCAATGTTTTCAAATCTAAAGTAATCTCTGCTAGATGCCACAGAAAATGAGCAGATGGAGTTTGAGACTTACACATTTTACTGTAGGTTTCAAAGCCACATAGGAGATCTGATTCACAAGCGTTGGGACTATGCAGTCACATCAATATGATGTGAAGATGATTAACATCCTGAATGTGGACTTTATCCCTAATCCAACTGTATGTATTCCTCATGATACTTCTTATTTCAAATACATTTTACATTATTGTTGTAGTGTCCCATTATTAAAAAACACATATCCTAAAAATCATGTACTTCTGAAGAGAAATAGCAGTCTTTTTAACAAGCTGTTTTCTTACCTGATTAAGTTTCTTCCATAAGTTGAGAACAGGAGAAAGCTCACTAGACCAGATTTCTCTGTCAAATTTGCAGCCAGCAGTTACTGATCTGCTCAAGATTCGAAGCTGTGAAATGACCTGAAAAACGAGAAGATAATGTAAGGGAAGGCCATATATATATATATATATATATATATATAAATCTTGAACAGGGTTAGAAATAAGAGAAATAAACAAACTTCCTCCCTTATAAAAATACAACACAGAAGAAAATGAACTGCAATTTGTCCAGACTATAATTTTGGGTACAATTAATTGTTAATATTTTGATCTAAGCCAAATAACTCATTCCTAGACATAGTTCTGCTAATTATTTGAGCCCTATTCGTTAAAAAAAAATCTTGACATTGTCCTTACCTCTGTCACATTCCTAGTGTCCAGTTATAAACTTATACACTAATGAGGTTTGTAATTAAAGTTTCTTTTTCCTAAAATATACAACTAGGTTCAAAATCTTGACCTTAACAAAGCTCTGTCTGTACAAATGAAGGCAGAACTCTTAGGTATGCACATCTCTGAAGGGACATAAAGTCAATTAAAACTCATTTATTCTTATTTTGCAGTCGAACTATGTTGTTTACTTAGCTACCCACGCCTAATCAAACTATTCTCCATTTTTTTAAGGAAAGAGAAAAATAAAAATGTTTATGATAATATGGATGATGAACTGGCATTATAATTTAGCATAGGAATAATGTAATGGAGCTCTGGGAATTTCAGCCTTAGTCCTTCTGTGTTTGTAAATATCCAGGGTGAACTCTTGGCCCTACTGAAGTCAATAGCAGAACACCCATGAATGTCAGTGGGGCCAATATTTCATCCCAACATTCAGGATTCTTCACTTTTACAGCACAGCTGCTGAATTCCCTTTAGAGATGTTTCTGTAATCTTCCTCGATGGCAGTGCCGTATGCCTCTGACACTACACGTAAGGTAACAGTTTTCCTGAATATGCCAAATGATCTTCTGTTGATATGGTTTAGACAGTGAATTTCTTTATTGTTTTCAAATCATGTGATTCTTGTTTTGTTTGACTTCAAAGAACTAACGTTTGTAATAAAAAGTACGTTAATCTTTCAAAAGGACTGGACTATTTAAGTGTTAAACATTCACAATCATGTACTTGAAGTCAAGTTGTTTCTGCATTTTTGATTTTTCTAATCTTGAAAAATGTGTAATGATGCAGTGTTTCATTTTCTTTTGTTTCCCTGATAAATTATTTTCATTTGCTTTGACTGAACCAAAACATCAGCATCTAATTTATCGGACTTGCTACAGCATGAGGCATCATTAATTGGTAGAACATGGAAGTGTTATTTTAACTTTTAAAATATTGACTATCATTTATTCTTGTTTTAAATTTGCCAAACATGACAGAAAATGACTAAGAACTTCAGAGAAACATACACAAAATGTTTTTAATTAGGCTAAAAAAGGCTTGAAATTTGTGAACTATTCACCATTTTATTTAATGTTAATGTTTTATTTCCTCAACAAAATTTTAAGTAAATCAAAACAACGTATTATCCTTTTGGACTGTACAGTAGAGAGTATAAATGAGGAAAAACTGTTTTTGTTTCACTATTACCTTGATAAGGAATTGTAACACCACAAAGTCCTAACGAACATTGTTATCTGACTTGGGTCAGAGAATGTCACAATAAAATACATTGGTCCTGATCCTGCATCTTACAGTGGAAAGGAGACTTTTACTCAGGCACAGAGGTCTGCCTGCGAAAAGCACACAACAGTGCTCACCTCTTACTGATTGCTTACACGTAATACTTAGGAGAAATGGCTTGATTAAATGTATCTGAAAAAGTACAGAACTGAAAACTATCACTTTGTTCTTAATTCCTTTTTAACTGAAATTATCAATGTTTTCAAATTCAAGGAGTATGTACCTAACCAAGAAAAATGTAATTAAATATTCTTGAAAATTGTCTGTTCCTATTTTTCATCACTTCCATCTTTACAGGAATTCCCTATTTTTGCTAATTTGCTTCCTTAATGTTGACTAGAGATTAGTTTATTTCGCTACTATGATTTCCATTTAAACCATTCTCTAGTCTTTTAACACCAACACCCTTAAAAGATGCTTTGAAATGTCTAGTTAATTTTATTATAACAAAAAAGATTCTTGTTTAACTCAGCCAAACTGGTTTAACTCAGCCATTATCTCTGAAAACTCGTGGTGACCAGGAGAGGTTCCGGATGACTGGAAAAAGGCAAATATAGTGCCCATCTGTGAAAAAGGAAAGAAGGAGAATCCAGGGTACTACAGACCGGTCGGCCTCACCTCAGTCCCTGGAAAAATCATGGAGAAGGTCCTCAAGGAATCCATTTTGAAACACTTAGAGGAGAGGAAGGTGATCAGGAACAGTCAACATGGATTCACCAAGGGCAAGTCATGCACGACCAACCTGACTGCCTTCAATTATGAGAGAACTGGCTCTGTGGATATGGGGAAAGCAGTGGATGTGATACATCTTGACTTTAGCAAAGCTTTTGAGATATCCCACAGTATTCTTGCCAGCAAGTTAAAAAAGTATGAATTGGATGAATGGACTATAAGGTAGATAGAAAGCTGGCTAGATCGTCGGGCTCAATAGGTAGTGATCAACGGCTCAATGTCTAGTTAGTAGCAGCACTGCCAGCAGATTGAGGGAAGTGATTATTCGGCACTGGTGAGGCCACATCTGGAGTATTGCGTCCAGTTATGGGCCCCCCACCACAGAAAGGATGTGGACAAATTGGAGAGAGTCCAGTGGAGGGCAACAAAAATGATTAAGGGGCTGGCGCACATGACTTAAAAGGAGAGGCTGAGGGAACTGGGCTTATTTAGTCTGCAGAAGAGAAGAATGAGGAGGGATTTGATAGCAGCCTTCAATTACTTGAAGGGGGGTTCCAAAGAGGATGGAGCTAGGCTGCACGCAGTAGTGGCAGATGACAGAACAAGGAGCAATGGTCTCTCGCTAGATGGGGAGTTCCAGGACTTGGAAGGTTGGATATTAAGAAACTATTTCACTAGGAGGGTGGTTAAGCACTGGAATGGGTTACCTAGGGCAGTGTTGGAATCTTCATTCTTAGAGGTTTTTAAGGTCCAGCTTGACAAAGCCCTGGCTGGGATGATTTAGTTGGGGTTGTTTCTGCTTTCAGCAGGGGGCTGAACTAGATGACTTCCTGAGGTCTCTTCCAGTGCTAATCTTCTATGATTCTATGAATGGGGGTTGCTGTTAAGTGAAATTTCAGTTAACTAGGATGGAGGGAGTTTGGGTGGAGGAGGGGGCTTGGGGCAGCAGACTGAGGAACAGGAGGGGTGTGGGGTGCCAGATCTCGGGGGAGGGGGGGTCTCACTCCTGATTCCCCACAAGCAGTGACCTGTCCCAGCTGCTCCTAGGCGGAGGTGTGACAGGTAGCTCTGCATGCTGCCCCCCCCACCCCATGTGCTAGCTCCACAGCTCCCATTGGCTGGGAACTATGGGCAATGAGAGCTGTGGGGGCAGTGCCTGTGGGTGGAGGCGGTGTGCAGAGATGCCTGTTGTGTCTTCACCCAGGAGCAGGTGGGACAGGTCACTGCTTGCCGGGAGCTACCCGAGGTGAATGCCCCTCGGATTCAGCACCCCACACTCCCTCCCATGCCCCAACCCGCTGCCCCAAGTCCCCTCTCATACCCAGACTCTCTCCCAGAGCTCATGCTCCATACCCCCTCCCATGCCCCAATCCCCTGCTGGCCCTGCGCCAAACAGACTATAAACTGGAATTTCAATGAAGATTTTAAATGCTGGTTTATAGAGCCTTCTGGTTGGTGAAGTGCCAGATAGATGAGTTTTTACTGTATAATCTTTTGATCACAGTGTGTTTACAGTGTGTTGCTCATGTCATTCTGAACACATACAAACATTCTGATACTGAATAAAGTTCATAACCACAATTTTGTGCCTTCCAGCTATAATTTGCTCTAGCTATAATTCTCGTTCTATAATTTGTTTTTCTTTTGCTGTCTCAGAGCATGTGCAATAAACCTAAAAAAAAAATTGTCAAATTCACTTTTAACCTGACAGTTCAGGTAGCACTTTGTACGAGCATTGCATACTTTTTCTTCAAAGTTGCACAGACATGTGATTGATTAACGTGATTGACAAAATAAAATATATTGTTGTAATTCAAATAATTTGATTAATATAAATGTTCAGCATCAACTATTTGGGGAAATAGTTGCTAACCTGTTCTGTAACTATTGTCATTCAACATGTTGCACATGTGCATTCCACTTCAAGTGTGTGTGTGCCCAGTGCACTTCCTTCAGAGATTTTTCCCTTAGCAGTATCCAGTGGATGTGGCACATGCGTCCTCTGCTGCGTAATAGTATATAGAGGAGAGCCACTTCTGAGCCCCCTTGATTTTTCTTACTGGACCGACTGCAATACAGAGGAGATGGAGGCTGGGGCATGGAATGGGCATGTGTAATACATCTCGAAGAACAACTGTTATGGCACAGGTTAGTAACTGTTTTTTCTTCTTCCAGTGAGTTCACATGTCCATTCTACTTGAGGTGACTCAAAAGCAATTCAATCTGGAGGTGGGACTGGTGTTTGAATAATGACTGAAGGCCTTCACGTCCAAATCTGGCATCAGCTCTAGACTGCTGAGAAATGGCGCATTGAGAAACAAAAGTATGTACTGAAAACCAAATTACAACTCTACAAATATCCAGTATAGGAACTAGAGATAGAAAGGCTGCATGTGAGCTTGCTTAACATGCGAGCACTCTGTGCACTGGAATTACATTGACCATGTCATAGCAAAACATATACCTGAGGAAATCCATGATGTTGCAGACAGGATGAAGAGCCTTCCAGTCTCATCCCAAACAGTTGTGAGGAGGACCTAAACAGTTCAGTCCCATCGAAATAAAATGCCTATGCTCTTCTAACAACCTATGTGTAGTCTCTCCTCATCCTTATGAGCATGAGGCTTAGAGAAGACAGTTAGTAACTACACTGCCTGATATGGAAGTGAGAAATTTTGGATCAGGGTGTAGGTGTAACTTATCCTTATAGAAGACTGTATAAAGCAGGTCAGATACCAGGGCTCTCAATTCTCCTACTCTCCTTGCAAAGGTAATAACCTTTTTTTGTGGTAATCTTAACAGAAAGATGAAGCAACAAACAGGTAAACCATTGGTTGAAAGGGCTGACCCATGAGCTTTGCTAAAACCACGTTTAAGTCCCAAGGGGAAATAGGATTCTCTACTTGGGCATATAACTGGTCCAGACCCTTCCAAAACCTCAGTGACATGGAACTGGATTATCGATTGGAGGGTGGAAGGCAGAAATAATGGCTAGGTGCACCTTGATGGAGCTAATGGTAAAACGGCCTCCCCAACACATAGATCATTGCTGTGTTGTCCATAAGAACTAGTAAATTATTTTCCTTTTCATAGATTCTAAGGCCAGAAGGGACCATTATGATCATTTAGTCTGACCTCCAGTATAACACAGGCCATAGAAGATCATAATGGTCCCTTGATGTGGGGGAGGAAAGTGTGATAAATTAGATGAATGGCTTTCAATTATCTTACATTTATATGGAGAACTAAATTCTAGACAGACCAGAGATCTTAAGTCTGCAGAGTTCCTCGGTGGGCTATCCAACCTTGGGTGGAAGCGTCTGTAACCAGAGACAAAGTAAGTTGTAGAGGAACAAAAGGAACACCCACTCCTACATTGGATGGGTCCATCCACCAGTCCAAAGAGGCTAGGACTTCAGTGGGCACTTAAACCAACATAATCAGTGGATGATGAATCGGGGACTACACCAAGCTCTGCCATCTCTGCAGCTTCACAGTTGCTGCCTGGCATGCAGAACCACATATGTACATGAGGCCACGTGACATAGCATATAATTGCTTCAGTCTTCTATCATGCTAGGATGGGACTTCAGAGCTGATGAAATGGCCAGCATTGTCTAGAATCTGGTTTTCAGAATGATTGTCCAGCTTCTGTAGCATCTAAGACTGCTTCTATAAACCCTATTCTCTGAACACATAAGAGGTCAAACTTTCCCTCACTGATTAGCAATCCCAGTGAGCTGAAAGTGGACTGTATCTTAGCCACACTGGATAAAACCTGGCTCTTGGATTGCACTCTCACCAGGGCCAGCTCTACAGTTTTCACTGCCCCAAGCAGTGCGCCAAATTGCTGCCGGGGGCAGTCCATGTGCCCTTAGGGCGGCAGGTGTGTTTCCGTGGCGGCGACAATTTGGCGGCAGCTTCTAGGTTTAGCTGAAGCCGCCGTGGATGGCTAAACATAGAAGCTGCTGCCGAATTGCCCCCACCGCGGAAACGCGCCTGCCGCCCTAAGGGCACACGGACTGCACCCCCCACCCGCGGCGGCAATTTGGTGCGCTGCTTGGAGGCAAAACAACAGGGGCTGCCGCCCCTTGCAGATTGCCACACCAAGCACCATCTTGGAATGCTGGTGACTGGAGCCGGCCCTGATTCTCACCAACTGGTCATCCAGGTACAGAAACACTTCAACTTCTGATTTCCTCAGGAACACAGCCAGCACTGCCATGCATTTTGTAAAAACACATGGGGCCACAGAAAAGCCAAATGGCAGGACTGCAAACTGACGGTGAGATTGGTTGACCATAAATCCAAGGAATCTCCTGTGTCTTTTATGTATTGCCAAATGGAAGTATGTGTCCTTCAAGTCAAGGGCAGCATACCAATCAACAAGGTCCAGGAAAGGGATAATTGAAACCAGAGTGACCATGCAAAGCTTTATTTTCTTTATGTATTTGTTCAGCTCCTGCAGATCTAGTTTGAATCTGAGACTTCCCCATTTCCTTTGGGAATTAGGAAGTAACACGAATAAAACTCATTTCCCCTGTGTAAAAGAGAAACTTCTTCTATGGCTCCCAACAGATGGAGAGATTGTACCTCCCAAAGGAGAATTTCCTCAAGAGTGGTCCCTGAGAACAGATGTGGAAAGAAGATATGGAGGGGTTAGAAATAAACTGAAGAGTGTATCCCAATTCCACCATGCTTAAGACCCACTGTCTGTAGTGAAATGGGTCCAATAACATAGCAAATCGGCTAGGCAGCTGGAAAAAATATATAGGAGAAGTTGGCAAACTGCTAAGCTGTCCTTGACAAGAATGTCAAAATGACTGGTGTTCCCAAGCTGTCTGGACAAGTTTGCAATGGATGAAAAAGCAGCCAGAGATGGTCTCCTCCTATAACTTTCCCCTTCCTCGTAGATTGGTCCTGCTGGTGAGGCACTGTAGCGAGGCGGTGTGGCTCCCCTCCTCTGCAGGGAGGGTTGAGCCCCGTCAATCATCCCCCGGGGCGGAACCGCTGGGCAGAAGTCCCGCCCCTCAGAGGGTCAGGCGGCGACCCAGAAGAATAAAAGCTGGGCGCCAGCCTTCAGTTGGAGCTCAGCCGCCGGCCAGAGCAGACGTGCCTGCTGACCCCCGTCGCTGGAAAGCTGCTGAGCTCCGAGACCGACACCAGGGGCTGCCAGAGCTACCCGGCAGCCGCTACAACGAGGAGCTGCCAGAGCTACCCCGCCCCTACTACGGCCCCGAGGAGCCGTCGGACCAGACCTGGCCCACCTTCCCTGAGGTACTCCCGGACCTACTGCCCAGCCCTGACTGGGAGGAGCCCATGGTGCTGGGCGACCCTGCGGACCAGGTAGGAAACGAGGGGGAAATTGGAAGTAGCCCGGGGGCAGCTGACTACAGTCAGGCTGCAGAGGGCCCCAAGGCCTTGCCGTAGTAGTTTCCCGGTCCAGGATCCCCACTGATCGCTCTGTCAGTGTGTTCGGTCCGGATCCCCACTGACTGCCACTAGCCGACAGCCACTACTAGGGCCTGGGCTGGAACGCAGAGGAGTGGGTGGGCCTGCGTTCCCCCTGCCACCGCTAACCAGGTGGCAGATCCCCTTCACCTGACCTAAGAAGACTATGACTTTGCACTGCGTGCCCTGTCCACAAGGCTAGAGCTTCTTGTATTGTGTTTGTGTTTGGTGCCTCACCCGACCCAGAGGCTGGGCCACTATTGACTTTGCCACTGCTCTGCCCTGCTCCACAAGGGCTAGAGCTCCTTGTAACTGTGTTTGGATGCCCGCCACCAAGGGCTGGGCCCCTATTGACTTTGCCACTGCTCTGCCCTGCTCCACAAGGGCTAGAGCTCCTTGTACTGTGTTTGGTGCCCCGCCGAACCAAGGGCTGGGCCCCCTCTAACTTTACCACTGCTCTGCCCTGCCCAAAGGGCCAGAGCACATAGAAACTGTAACTGTGTTTGCTGGTGCCCGCCTGCATCAAAGGCTGAGCCCCGTTGACTTTACCTGAGCTCAGTCCTCTCCATAGGGACCGCACGTCCCCGGACGGTGGGCCGCGGGTCCAAGGGGCCGGACCCTTGGAGGACAGAACGAGGCCGGTGTGGCTCCCCTCCTCCACAGGGAGGGTTGAGCCCCGGCAACCCTCGTTACAGGCACCAAGAAAGCATAATGGTGGGATTAATGTGAATGAAACTGCTGCTTCTTTGGGAGAGGAATGTAAATACCCAAAGACTTCAGCATAGCCATACTTGGTCTTCTGTAAAGTAGTGTGAGTCCTTCAAAAGGGAGATTCTGAATGGCCTCTTGGATCTCCTGAGGAAGATATGATTGGAGCCATAACCAGCTATGCAATGTAATGGTCAATGCCATGGATCTGGAAGCAGAATTTCAGCATCCAATACAGCATGAAGTAAGGTCCTGGCTACCATATAAAACCCTCAACTACCAGTGCAGAAACTCTTGTCTGGACTTCTCTGGCAGCAATGCTTGCTGATTAGAAATATGGAGTTGCAGTCCACCTGTAGAATAAACTTTTCTTCCACCGAGATTGAGCTTCTTTGCGTCTTTTGATTTTGGGGTAAATGCCTGCTGACCTTGTGCTCTTTTTTTGTTAACATCTGAACCTTGGGGTGGATATAAAAAAATGTAAAAACCTTGTGAGGGGACATAATACCTCCATTCAGTCCTTTTAGCTATGGAAGGCAGGGAAGATGGTGTTTGCCACCATAATTTTGTGGGCTCCAGAATAGCTTTATTTATGCCAAGTGCCACTCAAGAAGGCTCCAGAGATCCCAATATATTAATCAATCTGTGAACTCTCCTGAATTACTTCCACCTATATATTTAGGGAGAAAACTACCCTCTCTAGGAAGTCCTGGTGAGCCCTGTAATCTGGGGTGAGGAAATAGCAGACACTACCACCTTGCTGTGCAGCAAGGATGAGGAAGCCAAGGCTGCCTAAAGTGAAGGTTTCCCCAATTTCTCCAAAGGTGCATTCACTGGGGCAGATTGCTCATGTTTGGCACCAAGCTCAGTACTGGGAGTAGCTTCCTGCAGCTCTTGCTATGCAGCTTTGTGACACCTACTGGAGATTGTAAAAAGGAGAGGGTGTGCAGAGGATCTGGAGGCAGGAGAAAACCACATGGATTCCAATACGACCATTGATATGGCACCGGAGCCCAATTACTGCCCGACCCAGGCTCCCTACTAGCCGACTAATACAGAACCTCTGCTGGATATCAACAGTGAAAACCCCTCAGAGGAGGGTGATGGCTTATGTGATGACCAGGACATAGGGGTCAGCTTCCAATTTAGACAACCTCAAATTATCTGATGAGAGAGGTGTAGTGGCTGGGAGCCGTGACAGGAATCTGGAGAAGTTGGCATCAGAGACTGCCTCTAGAAGCACTGTATGAGAGGGTACCAGAGTGTCTGGAGATGCCCATGCTATCAGGTGCTGAACTCTAGCAGCTGGCAAGTCTGTATTGGTACTAGGAGACATCTCTTGAACCATCAGCGAACCAGACACCGGAAGACTCAGCGGATCACATGTTGCGGCATCTGTTGATGACACCAAGAGATTCTCCTGCTGCTGCTGAGCCTCAGAGGATGGCACCTCTGATTGGAGCTCCCTTAGAGGTCAGTCTCAATGGCACTACCAGCACTGGAGTTCACAACTCATCTGAGATGCTATCTGCAGCAGGGTGTGTCTTGGCATTGAACACTCTAACTTGCTCCTCACTTTATTTACTGTATGTTGGTGCTAGGAACCTTAATCTCCTGGAGGGGTGCTTCTAACCAAAGTAAAGGTGCTCGATGTCTGCCCCAAGTGGGAAGGTTGTGAGGGCTGATGCAGGGTGGCCTCTGTAAGAAGATGGTTTAGTCTGACTTCTCTGTCCTTTTTAGTCCCGGACTTAAAGTCCTTGCAGATTTGGCACATGTTCCTGATGTGAACATCTCTGAGGTACTTTAGGCACCTGGAGTGTGGGTCACTGATTAGCATCAGCTTCTCATGTTCATCACAAGGTTTGAAGCCTGGGGACCACGACATATCTCTGGTACTGATCACTGGTACCCAGAACCCAGGGGAACTGAAATGTATGCTATTAGTAAAATACTACACTGAGACTATGAACTATTAAATAGTACCAAATATATACAACAGAAAAAAATTAAGAGGTAAATACTTGCAGCAGCAAAGCAGCACATTCCCAAATCTGGTAAGAAGGAACTGAGGGGCGTTGGGGGGCAGCTCTGCCCTTTATTTATACCATCGCTCGGCAGCAAAGCACTCATGTGCCACCCTGATGGGTATCGCTAAGAGAAAAATCTCTGATGCTAATGCACTAGGCATGTATACACCTGAAGTAGAATGGACATATGCAATCATTTGAAGAAAAACTAATGTTATGAGGGTCCAGTGTCTGGGTGGTCAAATATTAAAAGGTAGTGGAAGCACTTTCCTATTGTATTATTCATTGCAGTCCAGTTGCAATTTTTGATTATAAAATTTTGATTGCTGAGTTTACCATGCAAAGCATATTCAAAAACACTTTTATTTTTCGTTAATTAAAGCAATGACATCTGTTTGTGCCTTATGTATTTTACTGAAGTGCTCGTGAAAACAGACACTATAATACTCTTTTCAAAGGACATATTACTAAAATAAAGTCCATGAACTAAGCAAAGAAATTACATTTTGTACTCCTGTGACTGTTCTGTACCAAAATGGGGCGTAGGTAATTATGTAATAAAATAGTTTGGATCTAAGTGTCACCCTGATATAGTTGACGATGCTTGTAACACACCTAGGCCCCATTCAGTCAAGCTTCCCAATACAGGACAGCATTTAAACACATGCTTAATAGGGACAGACTTAAGCCCGTACTTAAATGCCTTCTTCAACCAGGTCCATAACGAATACCACTGTCAGGGCTATAAAAGCCTTTTTACTATTTAGGCCACTATTCTATATTACAACTTATATTAAATATTCATAAAAACAGTGAAAAAATAATAAAAAACAGTGTTAAATTCCTTAACAAACTTTAAACAGAGTTAGCCCAGGCTCTCACTTGGGTGTTTCCCCAGGGCTTAAATTCAGCCAGAGCTGATTGGAGCAGAACTCTGGTAAATATTTTCAGACCCAATGGAGTATTTGTAGCATACCAAAGTGGGGGCTCTGCGAAATACTTGACGAGAATTTAAGCCTTGGTGTTGCCCCTAACTCCCCACCCTCCTGTCTGCACTCAAAAACCTCTAACCCAAATTTAATGGAGTCTTCAACCCATGCTAATTGGCTTGGTTGTTAGAGTCTGGGTTCTGTTTTCACTCAGGCTGGTAACCTGCTCTGCAGTGCAGACACAGGCTAAATCACTCAGTCTGACAGTCCTTCTGTCTTCCTGGAATTCTCTATGTGAGCAAAAGGACTGATAAGTTCCCCTATAAGTCACTGAAAAAGATCAGAGAAGCTCAAATAACCAGGGATATGCCCTGAGAAGTCCTAATGACACACAGTGAGGATCCAGTAAGTTGGGAAGGCCTTTGCTGTATGGCTATTTACCTGGGCTAACTCTGCAGACATACCCCAGTATTCTGAGTGGGGTTATCAAGAGTGACTGACGACATAGAGGTGCTCAGTAGGTCTATGGCCTAAGTGTATCTTAAAAAGGAACTGGCTGCGATTCCACTCCCTACAATTTACTGGCAGTAGCAAAACTTCAACAAACAAACAATGAGGCTCAAACATCACTTCTTCTTTCAGTCCATGCTCCTGATGATTAGCTAAGGGGGCTGGAGACTGCAGGATAGTTTCCATCTGAAATACTAAAGATCAGTATCTGTTTTAGGGAGAACAGTGGCAGCTCATTATTTGAAGGGAGAGACCATTTCTACATCTATTGAATCACAACATTCTCCACTGATCCACAATATTATTATTCCTAATCTATGTTTGGATCAAACAACAAGGAATTATCTCAACAGATATAATAAGAACATTAATTCATAGTAGTACATTTTCTAAGTGTTGCATAGAGTTTACCTAAGTGACTCCCATTGACTTTAGTGGTTGTTCTGTTTCTAAACTGTCATGCAATGCACATCTATAATGTACACATAAGCATTATAAAAACCACAGAAAATTAAAATGAGCTGAAATACAAACTGACTGAAAACTCTTTACAAAATAATGTTGAGTGACTGCCTCTTGATGGAAAGTTGCACAATCTCCAGTAGTTAATCACAAATGAAATTCTGACGGTTAAAACAGATTTATAGCCACATCATAGAATTTATGACCAAGACGGACTGGGTTTTTTCATACAGAGGATAGCAATTAAATTACTAAGTCTGCTGAAGTAGTTTTTCAAATGACCAGGGGATAGTTTTATGGTCAATGCACAATGTATATCGTAACAAAGAATGGCATTTAGTAGAAGTGCTGCACTAACGGAATCCTTCTAGTCAAATGTCTTGCACCGCACAAAACTAAATTTCCTAGATGTGGATCCAAAATGATGTTACTCCTATATTCAGCTGAGCAGCACCTCTAAAGTACCCTGGGTTGTGTGGAGGGCTCCAGATTCAGGGCAAGTTTTTCCTGCACCTCTGTACTGAATCAGAGCCACTCCACTGGATCAAAGCCACTCTACATTGTATTAGGTCTTCTACTCCCCTTCTTCCTCTCTCTTTAAAAGGAGCAAAGAGAGGCCTCTGAGGGTATGACATCTTCCTCATCCATCCCTCCACCTATCCAAACACCAACCCCAAGCTGATGAATATAAGAGAAAAAGTTACTTACCATATAGTAAAAAACGGTTACCCATCTTTTAGTAACTGTTGTTCTTCGAGATGTGTTGTTCATGTCCATTCAAAATAGGTGTGCGCGCGCCGCATGCACGCCAGCCGGAAGATTTTCCCCTAGCAGCGCCCGTAGGGTTGGCCCTGGCACCCCCTGGAGTGACGCCACTACGGCGCCCTATAAAGGGGCCCGCCGACCCTCCACCCCCTCAGTTCCTTCTTGCCGGCACTCCGACAGAGGGGCAGGAGGGTAGGTATTGGAATGGACATGAACAACACATCTCGAAGAACAAGTTACTAAAAGGTGGGTAACCGTTTTTTCTTCTTCGAGTGGTTGTTCATGTCTATTCAAAGTAGGTGACTCAAGTCTAACCTTAGGTGGTAGGGTCGGAGGTCACCACTGACTGGAGTACTGCACAACCGAAGGCGGCATCATCCCAGGCCTGGTGCGTGATGGCATAGTGCGATGTGAACGTGTGGATGGAGCACTACGTGGCAGCTCTACAAATCTCCTGAGTCGGGATCTGAGCCAGGAATGCCGTGGAGGAGGCCTGCGCCCTGGTAGAGTGGGCCGTAACCGCAGGAATAGGAGTTTTGGCTATATGAAAGCATTCCCGTATGCAGGCTGCGATCCACGAAGAGATCCTCTGAGAGGAGCCTGGGAGCCCTTCATTCTATCTGCCACCACTGGGTTGACCATCTAAACGGCTTTGTCCGTTCAACATAAAAGGCTAGGGCCCTGCGGACACCCAGGGAATGCAGCCTCCGCTCCTTATCGGAAGAGTGTGGCTTTGGATAAAACACCGGTGGGAAGATATCTTGTCCCATATGGAATTGGGAGACGACCTTGGGAAGGAAAGCCGGGTGAGGTCTAAGTTGAACCTTGTCCTTACAAAAGACAGCGTACGGGGGATCGGATGTTAGTGCCTTGAGCTCTGATACCCTCCTTGCCGAGGTGATCGCTACAGGAAAAGTGACCTTGTATGACAGGTACAGCAGAGAGCATGAAGCCAGGGGCTCGAAGGGAGGACCTGTGAGGGCAGAGAGGACCAGGTTCAGGTCCCAGGTAGGTATTGGTTGACAGACATGCGGGAATAGCCTGTCCATGCCCTTAAGGAAACGACCAACCAGCGGGTATGCGAACACTGAGGTGCCCCCTTCTGCTGGGTGGAAAGCTGAGATGGCTGCTAAGTGAACTCGAACCGAGGAGAGGGTAAGGCCCAACTGTCTCAGGTGGAGCAGATAGTCTAAGATAACGGGAATTGGGGCCTGCAACGGTTCCTGCCCTCGCCGACCGGACCAGATGGAGAAGCGTTTCCATTTGGCCAAGTAGGTGGCCCTGGTCGAGGGATTTCTGCTACCAAGGAGCACTTGTCTGACCTGTTGGGAGCATTGCATCTCCACCGGGTTCAACCGTGGAGCAACCAGGCTGTGAGGTGAGAGACTGCACGTTCAGGCGGTGAAGGCAGCCCTGGTCCTGTGTGATCAGGTCCGAAAGCAGGGGCAGTGTCAGGGGCGCTCAGGTGGACATGTGCAGGAGCTACGTGTACCAATGTTGGCGCGGCCATGCTGGTGCTATCAGGATTACATGGGCGTGATCCCTGCGGATCTTGAGAATTACCTGTGTATCAAGGGAAATGAAGGAAAGGCATAGAGCAGCCCTTCCTTCCACAAAAGGAGGAAGGCATCCAACAGAGACTCCGGGTTGTGGCCCCACAGGGAGCAAAACCGCCGACACTTCCTGTTTTCCTTTGAAGCAAACAGGTCTAACTGGGGACGACCCCAGAGCCGGAAGATTGAGCGCACTACGTCCCGATGAAGGGACCACTTGTGACCCCAGTAAGAGCGGCTGAGGGCATCCGCCAGGCCGTTCTGTTCCCCCAGGAGGTAGAATGCCATCAGGTGGGTAGCATTCTGAACACAAAAGGCCCACAGCACAAGGGCTTCCCTGCACAGGGGAGAGGAGCGTGTACTGATATAGTTTACTGATATAGAAGACCGCTGACGTGTTGTCCGTGAGGACTGAGACACATCTGCTGGCCGTTTACTGATATAGAAGACCGCTGACGTGTTGTCCGTGAGGACTGAGACACATCTGCTGGCCAGGTGGGATTGGAAGGTAAGACAAGCCAGGCGAACAGCTCTCAGCTCCCTGACATTGATATGTAACTTGAGGTCCTCCTGTGACCACAAACCCTGTGTCCTGAGATTCCCCAAGTGCGCTCCTCATCCCCGATTCGAGGCATCCATCACCAGGGAGAGGGAGGATTGAGGAGTGGCAAAGGGAACACTCAAACACATCTTCTGTTGGTCGAGCCACCCTTGGAAAGAGCTCAGCACCAGCTGGGGAAGAGTCACCACTGAGTCCAGGGGATCCCTGGCCGGGCAGTATACCGTAGCTAGCCAGGATTGTAGTGGGCGGAGCCGAAGTCTGGTATAGGTGCACGTTGCCATGTGGCCCAATAGCTTGAGGCTTGCCGTGGTGGTCGGGGCCGGACATGGACCGGAACCTGGACTCTGGAAGATACGCTCTGGTGTGTGTTGAGTCCAGAACCGCCCCTATAAATTCTATCCTTTGGGTAGGAGACAGGGTAGGGTTGGTCTCGTTTAAGAGGAGGCCGAGCTTGAGGAAGGTCCGCCTGATGAAAAGCACCTGAGCTTTCACCTGCTCCTTGGAGTGACCTTTTATAAGCCAATCGTCCAAGTAGGGGAATACCTGGATACCCCGCTTGTGTAGAAAGGCTGCCACGACTGCCATGCACTTTGTGAAGACCCTTGGTGCCGCCAATAGGCCAGACGGGAGCACTGTGAACTGCAGATGGGCATCGGCCACAACAAACCTGAGGTACCGATGGTGTCGGGGGATTATGGCGATATGGAAATATGCGTCCCTTAAGTCGAGGGCGGCATACCAATCTCCTGGATCCAAGGAGGGAATGATCGAAGACAGGGAGATCATGCGGAGCCTAAGCTTTTTCACAAACTTGTTTGGCCACCACAAATCCAGGATGGGCCTGAGGCCCCCTTTTGCCTTCGGTATTAGAAAATACCAGAGTAGAAGCCTCTGCCCCTGAGCTCCTGAGGAACTTCCTCCACTGCCCCCGCTGTGAGGAGGGAACACACTTCCTGAATTAGAAGTTGTTTGTGAGAGGGGTCCCTGAAGAGGGACGGGGAGAGGGGCTGGTGGGGCGGTAGGTAGGAGAACTGGATAGAATATCCCCTCTCTACCGTGCAAAGCACCCAACTGCCCGACGTGATTCGGGGCCAGGCATGGTAGAAGGGGCACAGACGTGACCCAAAGGTAGGGAAAGAAGGATCCGGAGTCCTGATCGGTAGGCCATCCTCGACTGTACCATCAAATAGGGGGCCTAGGCCCCGACGACGGTCTCGGTTGGCTGGATGCCTGGCCGGAGGGGTGGTGCTGGTGGCGCCTCCGTCCGTTCCTGCCCCGTCTGTGCCCAACCTCTGGACAATTCTGTGTCTGGTAAGGGCGCAGGGCCGCTTGCGGCCTAAACTGCCTACGTTGGGTTGCCAGGGTATGCAGGCCTAGCAAGCGAAGCGTAGCCCTCGAGTCCTTTAGACTATGCAGACGCTTATCCGTTTTGTCCGAAAACAGCATCTACCCTTTGAAAGGGAGGTCCTGGATAGTCTGATGGACCTCATAGGGGAGGCCCGAGACCTGGAGCCAGGCTCCCCGCCTCATGACCAGACCTGTTGCCATGGAGCATGCGCGAGTCCGCTACATTTAGGGAGCCTGAAGGGAGGCTCAGGAGATGAGCTTTCTCTCTTCCACCAAGGCCGAAAACTCTGCCCTTGAATCCTGGGGAAGGAGCTCGGTAAACTTCGACATGGCCGAACAAGTGTTATGACCGTATCAGCTTACGACAGCCTGCTGGTTGGCTATTCGTAGCTGAAGGCCTGCCGTGGAGTACACCGTACTACCAAAGAGGTCGAGCCTTTTGGCGTCTCTATTTTTTGGAGTCGACCCTTAAAACCCCTGACGCTCCCTTTGGTTGGCCGCGTCTACCACCAGGGAGTCCGGGGAAGGGTGGATGTACAAATGCTCATGCCCCTTCGAGGGCACAAAATAATGCCTCTCTGTTTTCTTGGCAGTAGGGGCCAATGAGGCTGGCGTTTGCCATAAGGTGCAGGATGTGTCCGCTATGGTCTTGATCAATGGTAGGGCCACCCTGGAGGGTCCCGATGGAGCCAGGATGTACACTACTGGATCTACGTTCACCCCAATTTCCTCAGCCTGGATTGCGAGGCTCTGAGCCGCTCGTCTGAGCAGTTGCTGAAGGACCCCAGTGTCTTCCAGGGCTGGTGCCGTGGCCGTGCCCGCGACCGCCTCATCCGGGGAAGAAGAGGAGGAAATCACTTGGATCGGCCCGTCCTCCGGCGCTTCCAGCCCTTCAGGGTCTGGCAGCACACAACCAAGGTTGCGGGGCCGGTGCTGGTTCCAAATGCGGCACCATGGCCGGTACCGGGGTCGCCAATGAACAGCTTGGCGTGTCTGGCGGCACCTGTTGAGCATGAACTGTGGTCGCCGCGGGTGGCGATGCCTGGCTAGCGGGTGCTGAACTTAGATGCGGCACACCCCTGCCCAGCGACGGTGCAGGTGGAGGAGGCAACTGCGCCAGGGCCATTGATTCCGAGGAGATCGAGGCCGACCTGGAGCGAGGACCAAACGCCTGGCCCACCGACTGGTGGTAGGCCCAGGGGGTCCAAAACGGCCACTGAGAGGGTGGTTGCCATTGCTGCTGCCACTGAGGTGGGTGCCGCTGGTGGCTCATCCCTGAAGTCGGTCTCCTGCTCCGCAACTGGCTGGAGTGATAGGAGTCCGCCTCTGAGTCTGAGATCTCTGAATAAGAGGACCTGGGGGGAGCTGCACCCGTCAACGCTGGGGAGCGGCGCGGAGGCAGGGAGCTGTCTCTTTGGTCTGGTGCCACTCAGGTGGCGCGGGACAGAGACGGAGGTGACAGCATGGCCGGCTTGCCCATAGACTGTATTGGGGGATGATCTATGGTTGGCAACTCCGTACCATGATGCGAGGAGGCCGGTACTGGGATCCTCGGCAGGTCTGAGGCTGCCTCGAATGCCTCCAGTGTCGAGGGGCGGATGAAATATCTCCGCTAAGGCCCAGAGATGATGGTTGCTCCAGACTTGGCCGTCCTCTCTCTGGTGTGGGAGTCGACGGAGCAGCCGGAGGCTGTAGTCCAGCCTGTCCACTTGTACCAGCGGACGGTGTTGGCCTGTGGAGGTCCTGGTGGGGCGATCGCTCGCTCACCGACCTCTTCTTCTTAGCGGGCACTGGGGAGGGCGAGCGGTGCCACACTGAGGCCGACTTCTTATGACCCGACTCCCTCCGGTGCCGGGTTTTAGAGGATTTGGGCTGGGCCCTAAGTCCTGATGCCGGTGCCGGGGCTCTCCGTGCTGGGCACTGCATCGGCCGGCTCTGGGTCAGCAGGTTCCCGCAAAGCAGCCTCCATCAGAAGAACTCTAAGTCTTTGTGCTCTGTCTTTGAGAGTTCTGGGATGGAAGCCCCTGCAAATAGTGCATCGATCCTTTTGGTGGCTCTCCCCGAGGCACCGCAGACAAGCAGAGTGCGGGTCATTCTTTGGCATGAACTTTCCACAGTCCTTGCAGAGTTTATACCAAGGAGACCCAGGCATGCCCCGGCGGGGCGACAAGTAGGTGGGGGGGAACCCCCAACAGCAAAGAACTATGTACAACTAATCTAGATAGACTAACTATATACACGAAGTATATACACTAGGTTTTATGGACACTGCTAAACTTGCTATCAGCAAGCGAAGTTCCAGCTAGCAGTCACTGGCGGTAAGAATGAACTGAGGGGGTAGAGGGTCGGCGGGCCCTTTATAGGGCGTCATAGTGGCATCACTGCAGGGAGTCCCAGGGCCGACCCTACGGGCACTGCTAGGGGAAAATCTTCTGGCTGGCGTGCACGTGGCGCGCGCACACCTACTTTGAATGGACATGAACAACCACTCGAAGAAGAACAGGAAGTTCTTTGATACATGTGGTCCCTACCTGTATTCCACTGTGCGTACACATGCATTCTGTGTGCCCAGAGTCAGAGAATTTTGAAAGTGGTGTCTATTGGTCTGCACATGTGTCCTGACTCACCTCATGCCTCTGAGCAAGCAGATTAACTGCCTCTTTAGATCCTTCTCCACCTCAAATCACAGAAGATACGAAGCAGAGGGGAAGGAAAGTGGTTAGTGGAATTCTTATAGGAACCACACGTCTCGAAGAACCTCCAGTTACTATAGTATAAGGTAAAAGTAACTCTCTTTTTATTCAAGTGTTGGTGCCTATGTGTATTCCACTGTGGGTGATTGACAAGTAGTACTCAAACACAGGAGGGTGAGAGGTCATAGATGGCAGAGCGGAATGAAAGACTAAAGTTCCAAAAGCTGCATCAGCAGAAGAGTCCTGTACCAAGACATAGTGTCCAGAAAAAGTGTGGACTGAGCTCCAAATAACTGTCTTACAAATATCAAGTAGAGGGACCTCTTGAAGCATCACCATAGATGTTGCTTGTGCTCTTCTGAAATGAGTTCCTACCCCATGAGGAGGGGAAAGATTAGCCTGGTAGCATAGTGAAATACAGCTTGAGATCCAGGTCAAGATTCTTTGAGATATGGCCTGACTCCTGACCCTTTCCACTATGAACACAAATAGTCTAGGGGACTTCCTGATTGGTTTCATTCCCTGCAAGTAAAAGACTAAGGCTTGCTGAATGTCGAGGGACAAGAGACTCCTTTCTACTGAGGATGCATGAGGTTTTGGAATTACACAGGTAAGTGAATAGGCTAGTTCTGATTAAACTGAGAGACTACTTTGAGGGGGAAGTTAGGATACAAGCATAATGAAACCTTGTCCTTACTGAATATAGTGGAAGAAGGATCTGTCACCAATTCCCCAAGCTCACAGGCGGGCAGAGTGGCAGTGGAAGTGGTCGTATGGTCGTTCGATGACGATGGTTTGCAGCCCTATTGCACTGTCTGCTGCCAGAGCAGGAGAGCAGAGTGGCAGCAGAAGCGTGACGATGGTTTGCAGCCCTACTGCACCGTCTGCTGCCAGAGCAGGAGAGCAGAGTGGCAGCGGAAGCGTGACGATGGTTTGCAGCTCTACTGCACCATCTGCTGCCAGCAGCACTCAGGACACAAAAGCGGTGGCTGAGCTAAGCAGGCTGCACACTTGCCGTGGTATGGTGTCTGTGCGGAAAAAAGGCGCGAAACAATTGTCTACAGTTGCTCTCACGGAGGGAGGGACAACTGACGATATATACCCCAAACCACCTGTGACAATGTTTTTGCCCCATGAGACAGTGGAAGCTCAACCCAGAATTGCAATGGGTGGCGGAGACTGCGGAAACTGTGGGATAGCTACTCACAGTGCAATGCTCTGAAAGTCGACGCTAGCCTTGGTGCTGTGGATGCACTCCGCTGACTTGATGCATTTAGTGGGGACACACACAATCAACTGTATAAAATCACTTCCTAAAAAACCCGACTTCTATAAATTTGACCTAATTTCGTACTGTAGACATACCCTCAGTGTGTACTGAGAGAAAAAGGTGCAAGTCCCATTGAGAAGTAAGCTTTTTTATAGGGGGAAAAGTTCTGATTAGGCCTTTCCAGAATCTGCTAGTCAGAGGGTGTGTGAAAAGCAAAGGCAGATAGCATGCACTGATTGCTGCCAAGTGGACCTGTAAGGAAATGACAGATAAACCTATAGTCTTTCAGGAAAGAATACAGTCCAGAATGAAAAGAATATTTGTGGCTTCTAGAGAAACACATCTTCAATGTGCCCAGATAAAGAAATGCTTCCACCTTCCTCCTATTAGAAAGGATGTTCTGTACAGCTTCAGAACGTGACTGCTCTAAGGATGATGCCTATTAGGCTTGATGTGAAGTGGTTGTGGGTTGTAATGTCTGATCATGCCATTCTCCTGAGTCAGGAGATCAGGAAACATAGGAATAATTATTGGTGCCTGAGATAACATGTGTAGGAGGTTTGGAAACCATAACTGTCTGGGCCAGTTGGAGGCAAAGAATAACTTGTGTCCTGTCCAGCAGAATCATGCGCTAAACTTGAGGCAGGAGTGGTAATGGAGGGAAATCATAGATCAGATGATCTGACCATGGATGGAGTAGAGTGGCACCCTGTGACTGGCAACCCAGGAGAATGGCATATGTTGCACTTCCTGTTTGTTTGAGAGGTGAACAGGTGCCTGAAGGACGCCCATAAATTGAAAATACTGTTTACCACAGAGTGATGAAGTTCTCACTCATGATCAACAGCAAAATGTCTGCTGAGAAAGTCCGCTAGCAGATTCTGGTGTCTCGGGAGATAGACTGCCAACAGGGTAATCTGACTGCCGATGCACCAGTTCCACACACTGACCACTTCTGTATACAAGGAGGAAAGATCTCACTCCTCCCTCTTTGTTGATGTAAAAGATAGGTGTGATGTTGTCTGCCATTATGAGATCATGCTGACCTTGAATGAATGGGAGAAAGGTTTCAGAAGCCCTTTCAACTGCTTGTAGCTCTAGAACACTGATGTGCATCCCAGACTTTTGAGAGGTCCAGGTGCCTTGCACTGTATGGTTTTCCATGTGAGCTCCCCAACTCAAATGGAATGTGTTGGTAATGACTGTTCAGTCTGGTGTGGACATGAGGAGGGTAATGGCAATGCAAATCTGATGGGGATTCTTCCACCACGACAGGGATGATAACACTTTGGTGGAAACAGACACTATGGTGCTCATGGACTGTCGGTTTGGTGAGTACACAGTTTGAAGCCATACTTGTAGGCAATGAAGGTGGAGTCTTGCAAATGGTGTGACGTAAGTACAGGAGGCCATATGGTTTAGGAGAGAGAAACAGGTATTGACAGGCACTGTGGGGTTGGTTATGATCTGGTCTATGATAATGTTCACAGCCTGAAATTTGTCTTTCAGCAAGTGAACCCTTGCCATGATGGCATTTAAGGATCCCAAGATGAAGTCCAAAGACTGTGTAGGGTTGAGAATGGATTTTTTAGCATTTATGCCCCAGGGACTTGTAGCATTTTCAAAGTCAATGCCTGGGCCTCTTGGTGTAATCTGGAGATAAGGAGACAATCATCAAAGTAGTGGAAGATTGTGAAACCACGGCATTTGGTTCAGACTACTACAACAGAGAACGCCTTGGTAAAGACTGTGTGGACGTGGCATCTGAAATCTGAAAAAGCATCACCGAACAGAATGAATGTCTATGTGAAAGTACGTGTCCTTCATGTCCATATTTAAACCATGTCTTTTTTCAGGGATGGAAATTTATAGATCCCAATGGGACCATGAAAAACTTGTTTGCTAATAAAGCAGTGCATTACAATGGCCGTAGTAACTGTCTTGGAAGATATATCAGCTGCACTTACTGCTAATTGGAGAGTGGTCCTGGAAACCATTTTGCCTTTCTCCATAAGAATCTAGAAATGAGCTCTGTCCTACTGTTGAAAACTGTCTAAGTCCATGAATTTCAAATAATTCAGGAAGTCTTACTTAGCCAGTAGTGCTTGGGTGCAAGGGAATGGAGAAATCGGAGTCACTGCCTCATCTGGTGATGATGACAGCAATCTTGCTGTACCTGGTGGAACTTTTGGATCCAGTGCGGATTCCGCCTAAGTGGGATCTGGGGGAAGTTCTGGTTGTCCCCTCCAAGGGGAGGGAAGGTGCGACTTCCTAGCAGACTGGACCAATGCCGTGGAATGGTGCTGGTCCCATGCCCCTAGTCTGGCCAACAGGATGGGTTGAATGGGTGTTGCAGTGCTCCCCAAGGCAAAGGGCACCAACAGTTATGAGGTGGATGATGAGGTGGAGGTTAGTTCCAAGCTGGCCCGGGTCTTCTGACTGGGAAGATGTGTCTTGGAGGAGCAGGGCATAATGGCTTATCAGGCAGCTCAGAATTTCCTGGTGAGGAGAAAACCGATTCCAGTTCCAACGGTAGTACTGATGGTACCACTGGAGGGAAATTATAGTCTGAAGATGGGATGGGAGACAAATTCCTTCCAAAGGCAAGCTCCTCTGCTGGAATCGTAACCTTTCTCAAAAGGGAGGAACCCAAAAGTAGAGGAAGATTCCAGGTCTAGGAGAGTGAAAATGTCCTCAGGAAGAGCGTAGGTCTCGGCTCTTCCTGTAGTGATAGGGGTCCTGTCTGCTTGAACTGCCAGAGGAACTGTAGAGAGTTTGTACTACAACCATTGAAGAAAAAGATGGAACTGCGGGTGACCGATGATCTCAGCTACTGGTCTTTGTCGGTGCCAGTGAATCCTGAAGTTTGTGGCTGGGAGGTACCAAAGACACCAGTACTGTGATGGAGCTCTAGACCGGTAGGCTTTCTTATTGTGCCTCTGAGGCCACGTCTACACTACAGGATAAATTCGAATTAGCTTAAACCAATTTTATAAAACAGATATTATAAAGTCGATTGTGCGCGTCCACACTAGGCACATTAATTCGGTGGTGTGCATCCATGGTCCGAGGCTAGCATCGATTTCTGGAGCGGTGTACTGTGGGTATCTACTGTAAAATAATTAGGCCAATAATTTCTATTTTCGTCCACACTAACTCTATTCCGATATAGTAATATCGATTTTAGCATTACTCCTCTCGTTTTGTAGGAGTACAGAAATCGATTTAAAGAGCCCTTTAAGTCGATATAAAGAGCAGTGTAGTGTGGACGGGTGCAGTGTTAAATCGATTTAATGCTGTTTAAATTGATTTAAACTCGTAGTGTAGACCAGGCCTGTGATTTAGGATCTACTAAGTTCTTTTGGGCTGAGCTAGTGCTCCGTTTAGACAGGGCTGGGTCTAACGTCTTCAAAGTGGATTTGGAGGATGACTTAGCCTCACGCTCATGGAAATGCTTTCTGCTGTCCTGACAAGATCCCATCTTGGGGATTTGTGTGTGGGTAGACTCTGACACTTCTGATTCTGACTTCATGGCAGCAGGTGTTCTCCTTGCTGATTTACGCCAATGTGCTGTGGGAGTGTCTGTTAGCCTGGGTCCAATTGCAGTCTTGTGGCCATTTCCCTTAGGTGCTTCCTAAGGTGAAGTTCCCACCCTTCCTGGGTACAGCTGGGGAATGAATGGCAGATATTTCACTTTGCTGTGATGCAGGCTTCCCCAAGGCAGTACAAGAAGCATTGGTGGTCATCTCTGACTGAGAATGATCACAGGCAGGAAGCACAAATTTTAAAGTCTGGAGTTTTGGGCATGGTCCAGTACCCAAACAGGATACAGAGTGGGGGCAAGGGGTTCCTGCAGATCAGGGAGACTGACTACTAATTAAAAAACATTAAACTAACAGATAAAAAACTTTACAACTCTAGAATATAAAATCTATATACATATATCTTAATATATTTTCAAAGATAAGGAAGAAAGCTGAACCTTCAGACAGTGGAGGTTCTGACCTTGACCATACAATGTTGAGAAGGAACTGGATAGGTTCCGCCTCCCCTTTATCTCCTTAGTGGGAGGCACAGAGTTAGCCAGGGCTCATACGCAGACTTAAGGACACCACTTTTAAAATTCCTTGGCTCCGGCTGCATGGAGCACATTCATAATCGCGGTGGAATACACACAGGGACCCGCACTCAAAGAAGAAAGTCAACTGTAGATAAAGAAAGCCAGCACCATCCATGGCCTGATACACCTGAGACATGAATAAATAACATTGCCAGCCTTTGACCAGGATACCTTACCCTACTGGGACACATGGTAAAACAAAATCTTGTCAAGGTCTATGTCAAAGCCTACCCCCTAAGACACACCACTTGGACGTACACAAATAGTCTACAAGATACAGGACACATCCAGCGTGGTCCATCCTTTTAGATTACTGATTGACATCTCCACTTGTTTCATATTTGAGCTAACAAAGTTTCTATTAAGCCCGATACTGGAGTGCTCAAGACCTGTTAGACTCACCTAAATAACACCTTTAAAAAAAAAAATAAAAGCCTGAAGTCTCACATCCACTCTGAGTAAGTCTCTTATCCATTTCAACAGAAAGGAAAAGATTCAATACATAATGAATCATACTCAATAATAATCAACTCACCTCTCAATCTTCTTGCTGATAAACTACATAGATTGAGGTCTTTAAGACCATCAATGTATGGCATTTTTTTCCATATCTCAAATTATTTTTGTGGCTCTTTTCTGCACCCTCTCCAATTTTTCATCATCCTTTTAAAAATGTGGACAACACAATTGGTTGGAGTATTCTGGTCACCAATGCCAGAAACAGAAGTAAAAATCATTATTCCCATTTATACATCCAAAGATAACATTAAGATCATATTTTTAAATGTACTAAGCATCCAGCATCTCCTTGAAGCAAATATAACTTCATTTTTATGAAGAGATGGAACAATAATCAGGATATTATGGTTTTTCCTTAATCTTTTGAGAAGTGCTGTGAGGCCTTTCATGTTTACCTGGACAACCACCAAACATGGTCTTAAGAGTCCTCCTATTATCTCATCTAAAATATAGCTTCTCTTACAGTAAATAACACTTAATATTGTACATCAATGTCAGTAATGAGTATGAATCTATGTCCTGGTGCAGAATTTGAACACAGGAACTTTTGCATACAGGCAAATCATAACTGTCATGATCATAACCATCCCTTCTGGGCTTAAAATCCATTAACAAAATATTATAAGTGGGGATGGTATCACTACCTCTTAAGATTCTCCAACACTTCCCATCATGAGATCCTATTTTCAGTTGCCTAGTGATATTTTCAAAATCACCTAGGAGCCTAATTCATATAGGTATTAGAGGCCTAGGCTCTCTTGAAAAATCACACACTACACACTTTTAAAAATCTGGCTCTAGGGCTGGCACTGTCAGGAGTACGCTAGTCTGCTTACTTGCTAGTTTAACCCCCAGACAGTCTAACAAGTGCAGCTGGGCCCCAACTGAGCCACCTGATTGGCCAAACCATCTGATCAGCTGAGGGGATCAGCAGACCAGCTCTTGAGACCAGTAGCAGCTGAGGGTACTGGCTACTTCAAAACATTCACCTTTGACTGAATTAGCTTCTTCTCCTGTCTTGTTCCACTGTTGCTCCTGCCTTGCCTCACCTCAGGTAACCTGACTGTGACCTTCGGCTCTGATTCCTGACCTTGGCTCCAACCCTTAACTCTGGTATCTGGCCTCTGACCCTTGGCTCTGATTCTTGACTTCAGTTCCGATCCTTGGCTCTGATATTTGGCCTTTAACTCTGGTTTTGACCCTTGGCCCCAATTCCTGGCTTCTGACTCCACTGTGACCATTGTTCCTATTTCTGGCTAGCAATCCTGGCTCTAGCCACTAAGGCTGCCTCCTGCTCTAACCACTAGGTCCAACCATCCTCATCCCAGTCCCTGACGCACATACTGAGCAAGGATAAAACAATGCAGAATGCTGCTCATTAACTAAGACTGTTGACCCTGTGTACTGAATGAGAAAGGGATCCTGTGAAAAAAAATGGTATATGATCATGTAATTAAAGCCTGTATCACAATGCATATGCACAAGGGAGCCAAATTAAGATTGCATAGGCAATGTTAATTCTGGCATCTCCTAACTTTTGAGTGTTTCACTTTGCAACCTTAATAATGTTCTTTTAACATAGATTTTTGTGTGTAATATTATATGCCATACTAATACAGTCCAAATATATATGCACTATGTAAATTATTACTCTTCAATTACAAAAAAATCTGCCACGACTAAAAGCAAGAGAAGGAAAGAAAACAAGGTAATCCAAATATAAAAACTGCCAACAATAATAATAATAATAATAATAATCTGTTTTTAGCATGGTGAAAGGATTATACAGAACCATGAGAATTTTCAAATAATCAACCTGATTTATATATGGAAAACTAGGCAAAACAGTATTTATATTAAAAATCAAAACAGAAATTTATTCATGAATAGTTCATCTAATATATATGGAAACCACCGAGAACTTGCTATTTGATTTTCCATTCTCGGTGAAAACATCTCATATCAGATATACCATCTTGTCTTGGCTTTGGGAAAAGTGAAATGTGTACCATAACATAATTAGTAAAGGTATAGGGGTCACCTGAAGAAAGTCAATATTTACCTATCCACAATTACCAAAATCTAATAGTAACTGAGATTCTAACATTATTGCATATTCTAATTATGATGGCACATTCTAGCTTAATATTGACTACTGTATTATATTAAAAGAAAATAAATTCTGGGGAATTAAGAAATGTAACAGGCATGATGTGATGGGACAAAGTATTAAATCTGTAAAGGGAGGGAGAATTGACCTTTGTAAAGATGTAATTTTTTCTTTGAAAAAGAAAAACACAAAGAATAGTAAAGAGTCTAATGTGTCTTCACATGAAATTCCTCACAGACTTTTGGATTTGAAAATGAAAAAGTGGAAATGAAATAAATAATAGTCAGGGCTAGATCATTCATTCCTATTGAAAACCCATAGACAGGGAGTGCTGGGGATGGGAAAGCTCCAAAGTTTGCCCCTCCCTCTATTCACCCACAGAACAAACAGGAGGATCTGCCCTCAAGAACTTCCAGTTACAGCAGAAAATACTATTTCTCAAATACATATGTGATCATGTGTTATAGGTTGGGTTAAACCTTGTTATGATCCAGGAGTAACCACTGCCTTATATTCTGGATAAATGCAAAGAAGCCATTGTAAAGAATTCACTGAAACAATAGCAGTGGCAACCAAAACACTGGCACATGAAAAAGTCTGATTAGAAGTTGAACTAAGTTGCCCAAGGGGGTTCAAATGCCAGAGCTAAAGTTTGGATTGGTGGAATTGTTTTTGTCTGTATGTCAGAGAGAGAGAGAGAGACTGTGTGCAAAGAAAATGCAGAAGAAAGACACACAAGAGACAGAATCAGAAGGAGCAGAAAATGAGACAGCCTGAACAAGCAGTTGGTACCACAACCCTGAGTAAAGCACAAAGAGAGCTTTTGAGAGGTATAGGCTGACAGAAGTCCGGTATTGTGATCAAGAACACTGTCTCCTGTTTGGTTCCTCTTGCATTCAGAGAAACAGGACTTTGTATATTTTTCGTAAATAAACAAGATTGCATAAAAAATACCAGACTCCTTCACCAATTTCTCCTCCAAACTGAACAACCTATAAGACCCAGAATTTTTGGCTAGCCATTTGGGTTCAAAGGAGTAACACATGTAATAGGACTATATTGTAATTCAAAAGAACAAAGGTGCAGAGCCAACGCTGCAGACACATTACTTGAAATTTGTGCACTTAATGAAGCAACTGTGACATTCTTTTAAGAGATTTTTATATGAAATGGGTGTGCTTATTTTTCCAATTACAGAACAGCAAAAAAATACATACTTTTATTGGTCATTTTTTGTAATGATACACAGAAAAAAATAGCATAAAAGAACTTGCAGTTAGGAAATTAAAAGTTTGTAAGAACATAAGAAAATATATATAGTCTAGTAAATTATACAGTCCAGTAAATTATTTTTCCCAAAGAACTGTTATGTAATATCAACAAAAAAAATTATGTCCCCTACAGCTAGTTATGCTGAATAAAGCAGGATACTCATCTTGATGTACAGGAAATGCAACTGGTTTGGCAGCCATTTCTGGGGTTAGGTTGATGTCATGGCCCCTTTAAGGCAGGTACAAAAACAAGGTAGGAAGAGAAAATTAAATGTTTCTAGACTCAGTTTTGGGAAAGCAGCACAGTCCTGAACCACAGGTTCCAAATCAAATAAAGCCATTTGCAGGGCTGTTTTCTTCAGACCTACGAAAGCCTGTCTCTCTCACCAACAATAAAAGATATCGTCCTCATCCACCTTTTCTCTCTAATATCTTGGGACCAACATAGCTTCAACAACCCTGCATACAGACTATGACATTAGCATCTACCAAAGAAAAATGCTAAAATTATGTTTCATTAGAGCTTATAAAGGACAATTTTCTCAAAACCTCTCTGCAAACCTTTTCAAAACTAGAAGAGAGAGAGAAGAGGGATTTTTATTCTGATCTACAAAAATTAATAACCTTTTAAAATCTGTAAATCTACAGAAATATATACAGGCAAGTACTCTGCTGCCATCTACCAGATTTAATGTACAAATATATATCTTTAGACCAGGAAAGTTCTTCCTACAGGTTTAGTATCTTGAAAAGAAACTGTAAATCTCTTTATCATGTTGTTTTGACACAATTTTACTGCTCTATATAAAATATTACATTCTCACAATGGTTTCATTTACTATATCTATGATTAAAATTCTAGCATATATCACTTAGTAAGTGCCTCCCTAATCCATGCATGGAAAAAGGGGATGGGGAGAAAGGGCCCTTTCAGCCATACATTTATTCTGTATGGAAAAAGGGGATGATCCTCCCATACTGCAGTGCACTTCCCCTTGACCTCAGGGAGGACTCTTTAAGGATCCTAGGATCTGCACAGTTGGAAAGGATGAAGAACAGATGGACCCAGGGTGCCACACATTATCTCTGCACTGGCCTTGATTGGATTCCAGCTGCATTCTCTTTCCAAGGACCACATTTGTATTAAGGATCCTCCATTATAGAGATCATCAGGACAGCTTTTGGCTGGAAAAGCATTGACAGCACAGTTCTAATGAATACACACTACCATGAAGCAGAGTTAGCAGGAGGTCCCAGCATTGACGAGGAGGCCAAAGACGTGGATAACCTTGGCCAACTGTGAATCCTGGGAAATTCAAGAGGTTTTGGGGGATAAACTGCAGCCTTTTCTGGAAGGAGGGTTAATTCACTACCCTCAGGTGAACAGCATCATTCTAATGAAAATTACAAAGGCTTTTTGAAGTGCTGCTTGGTGACAGTTCAGCCACAAAACAGACTGAATTCTCCATTATAGCCTGCTGGTTTTACCAGGACTACTATGGTATGGTGAATTTCTTTTATGTTGTACTGGTGGAGTATGAAAACTAGGTATGGAATACTATCTGCATTTTTAGGATGCTAGATCGGTAGAAATATTCAGGTTGCTGATTAACTGATTAATGGTACCCACACCTGGATATTATTTCTAATGAAAGATTCTGTACAATTTACATAAAGGTAACATGCAGGCTAACTTCCTCTTAAAGGAAAAGTGCATTTCTTAGTTCTAATACTGTCAATAGTGATATCAATATTTACTTAACAAGATATAGGAATGTTTTTAAATTGTGCACTTTAAAAAATACCTGTTACTGTTTTAGTGTCTTCATAATTGTGAAGAACACTGTCTTTCAGTAAAAGCTTCTATTTTTTTGCTATAGTAACTCTAACAAGGATGCGCTCAACTCCAACACTGGACTTGATCCTATAAACTCTTAATACCAGAGGCAGTACTTATTCCCCTGAGTAGTCCCATCATTGGGACGCAATGTTGGAACTACTCACAGGAATAAGCACTACACCCACTAATGAGTGTTTGTTGAATTGGACCCATAATTTTGAAAAAGGAAATTCTAGTCTGCAGAAAAATGAATGAGGCTATAGACTTATTATTTACATTACAGTAACACCGAGAGAAGCCCCAAAAATGGGGTCCCACAAAGTTTAGCACTATACAAACACATAGTGAGAGGCAGTTCCTGAACCAAAGAGTTTACAATTTAAATAGACAAGACAGACAAAGAATAGGAAGGAAAATAAAAGACATAGAGGTGAGTGACTTGCGAAAAGTCATACAGCAAGTCAGTGGCAGAGGTGGAAACAGAACTCCAGATTATAATTCTGTCCTTTCTGAAGTCAGTGGCAATACTCCCATTGATTTGAATGGGCCAAGATTTCACCCCAGGTTTCCCGATACTCCTTTCAGTGCCCTGAGCACTAGACCACTCTGTCTTACCCTGTTGCTTTAAGACATCCAGTATTCATTTGACTAAAATAATTAGTTACTATATAAATAGTATTCATAATAAAGCAGTAGTAAGTTTACCAAACAATACATGTTAATAAATAACGAGTGAAAATTACTATAAAAATCTCCACCCTGTCTTATGAGGTAAAATGCATGGATACAAATGCTAAGTACTCTACCACTTTCTGACAGGCTTCCTATCTGCTAAGTAATTTTAACTTTGATCTCTACTTAGTAGCTATATTAAAGATCTATTCTTTTTGATATCTAAAGTGATTATATATTTAATAAATTAAATTTCAGCTTTCGTTTAAGCAAGAACATCTATAAAAAGAATGTATCTAATATACAGCTCTTTGTAGTTGTAAAGTTTGCACGATGTGTAAAATTAAGCAGCATATTCTTGACTGATTTTGGCACCCAGCTCTCATTGACAAATTCTTTTTCATTTATCATTATGTACTTAAGACACCTTGCTGGAATATATGAATGCTATTGGTGTCAACATCAAGTTGATATTAGCAAAGGCAACAATACAAATTTCCAAACTGTTTAGCTGCCACTCATGGCATAAAGACACAAAATACAGACACGGGATAAGGACAAAGATTACTTCTACTTGCTTTTAAATACTCTTTCTAAAAATATGCATTCTAGTCTTGCACATGTCCAAATTGTAATTTGTGGTGATGATCTGCAAGATAAGATTTGTACTACATATCAGAAGTAAAATGTGCACACTCTATCACTCTATACTATGAAAAGCAGGGGTTCTCAAACTGGGGATCGTGACCCCTCAGGGGGTCATGAGGTTATTACGGGGGGGGGTCGTAAGCTGTCAACCTCCACCCACAAACCCTGCTTTGCCTCCAGCATTTATAATAGTGCTAAATATAAAAAAAGTGCTTTCAATTTATAAGGGGGGGTGCGCACTCAGCGGCTTGCTGTGTGAAAGGGGACATCAATATAAACGTTTGAGAGCCACCGATGTAAAGGAACCACATCCACATATTTTTCAAGGGAATTAAATCTTAAAAGCTTGAATGCAAACCTGTCATCAAATTAAGAGCAAACCTTTCCATCACTGACGCATATTCTTGTATTACCATTTGTTAATGTGTCTTCAAATTTCAAAACTATGCATACTACTTATTTGTGTGTAAAAAGGTCATACACCTCACTATATTAGTAATACAATAAAGAAACTGAGGGCCAAATTCACCACTGGTGTACATGGGAGCATCTCCACTGATTTACATAACATGGTGATGGGCACTCTCAGAATATCTTCTATCCAGGATTCAAAATCCTTTGATGACACATAGGGTAGTAGGGTGTGCTGGGTGCTTTTCCCTCTCACTTCCTCATATACTGTACTCAGCTCAAGGTTTGGGGAGAGAAGAAATAAAAATGTTTCCACTTTAAAATGGTGTAACAATCATTTTCACAGTATGCTGAAGAGGTAAATTGCCCATGAACAGTGCCTGGTATATTGGAGATACTGCATGGGGCAATAGAGAGAGACAGCAATCAGCCACTAGCATTCTAATTTTGGGTCATGTCCATGGGTTGAGAAACAACGAAATTAGACAAAAGCACCTGCTTACACCATCAGTTAATTCTAATAATTCAAGTCTTTGAGAGCAACACGGGAACAGTTGGGAGCAGTAGACACAGCAGCATGAGACTGGAGAGCCTCAGCTAGAACACTCCGACCCCCCTCAGATTCTAGCAGGGTTGAAGGAACCCTTCCTCCCCCTCCTGGGGGCTCAGCAGCCCTCCCCTATTGCTGGGGAAATCAGAACAGGGCCACCTAGTAGTAAAACCCACCCTGGGAGCAGAAGAAATAATCCCAGTAACCACAGTGTATCGTGAGGCCCCTTCATAGCTCCCAGGCATCAGTGCTGTCTGAAGATTGATTTTAAAATTGTCACTTTGGTTATTTGCTCTGAGATCATCCCTGCCCTTTCCCTGAACCACTGTTGCTACATTTGCTCTCCCTAACGTCCAGGCTTCTCTGCACCTTTCTGTCTTCCATCTATTTCCCTTCTCTCCCCTCCTATCCAACATCTCTTTCCCTCTTCTTCCCACTCCCTTGTCCCTTTTTTTTTACATTTCATCTGTGATTCTCCATCTGTTGCCTCTCCTATCATAACAAAACTGAAAAAAGAAAATGAACTAACATGACATTTTCTCATCAGTACCCTGATCATTTTGCTTATTCACGGCACCTCTGTCCTATAAGATTTTTCTGGTATTTTGAGTCTTTTAGATAAGATCTTTAGGATGGGGGACATGGATGGGATTCACAAGGAGGACTTAGTCTGAGCATTACAACACCTAACTTTTAGGTGCCCTGCTTCCACCCAAGTGGAATTCACAACCCCTAGTTAGGCACCCAGACTCCCTACACAATACATGGGGAGAATTAGGGATCTAAGAATGGGATTCTCAAAAGGCAGCCCATTGAGCAAGAACTAGTCTAACTAGCCCGTAGGAAATGCCAATGAGAGGAGTGTGCCCTAAGCTCCACTGCTCAAAGGAGTTAGGCACCTAACTCAAAGCCAGGGATTTGAACCCAGGTCTCCCACAAGAATGCCCCAACCACTTGACTATGGAGTGGTCTGGGATGGGTCTCATTATCTTCTGCTGAAGCTGTTATACTTTGTATAGTTAAATAGTCATTGGAGCAGGGACTTCAACTTAGGTCTCCTATATCCTCGGGAAGTGTCCATGGGTTTATACAGTCAATTTCTCTTTGGCTCAATGATTATTTAAGTATTTTATACAAGGTAGAACAGCTTCATCAGGAGAAATAGGGAGGGAGGAGGAGAGAAAGAGAGAGACACCTCCACAATACCCCACAGGCATGCTGTAAGGCAGCATCTGAGGATGTGCCAGATCATGCCCCACAGGTGAGATGGCAGGGGAATGCCTACTCTGTGAGTACCACTGGGACTTAGGCATGAGGTAGGTGCTGAGCTGCTTGGCAGTGTCAGGACTGAGGCAGCTGCTCACATACCCAGCAGCAGAAATGTAGGTGCCATAAGGATTTTACCAGTGGAAACATAGATGCCTAGAGTGTTTAGCTGCCTACAGGATGAGACTGTAGTTGAATAGGGGTTTTAAAGATCTAAATTTTAGACTCAGGTGCCTAAAGTATACTATGTGACTAAATCTCACTTGTGAATCCCACCCCATATCTTTATTGCATATTTGAACATTAGTCAGCACAGTGCAAACACACTGACACGGCTACCACTCTGAAATCTGTCACCATGCAAGACACTTAATTTAGCCATATGAAGTGGAAATCCATTAACTTCATGAAAAAACTTGTGCAGATACAGACAGACATCTTCCTTTCCAAATGCAAACAGATGGACATCATACCAAAAGGACTGAAGATAAAAAATCCATTACAATCAACATACCACACAGACTATGGTCAGAGATTGTGCAACATACTTTCAAAGAAACTGCAGAACCAGCTGATCAACATCTTATACAGCAAACAGGGGAAGATCAAGAATGAGCTCTAACTGGCTCGTTAGCACTGACCCCCAACTTGGTAAGGCAACTCCCATCTTTTCATGTGCTGTGTATTTATACCTGCCTACTGTTTTTTCCACTCCATGCATCTGCTGGAGTGGGTTTTAGCCCACGAAAGCTTATGCCCAAATAAATTTGTTAGTCTCTAAGGTGCCACAAGGACTCCTCATTGTTTTTGCTGATACAGACTAACACGGCTACCACTCTGAAAACAGTCTTAATTGGGACTTCTGAGTGAGACAAGTAATTCTATTACAATCATTGTCTTTCCATGTGTTTGTACATCATTCAGCACAACATTAGGTCATCCTCCTGATTATGTCCTTTGGGCACTCCCACAGTATGGGCAACAGTAACTTGCTCTGTGGAACAGATCTTACCAGGCTCACCACTCTGCGCAGAGGCTGGAGAGCAGGATACATGCAACCACTGCCTTCCTCGTGGAGGTAAATGGGGATTGGGCAAAGACAAAATGTAGGAGAAATAATCTGTATCTGGTATAGGGCTGGTATAAATTATGGCTCCCCCACAACCACAGAAGAATCTTGGAAGAAACTGTGAATGAGTTAAAGTCCATTTACTCTGGGGTAAATAGACACTGTTCCTTACACGGGGCAAGACAAAGTTTCAATATTGCTGTACATCATAATCATCAAGACTTGTTTTTAAGCTATATTTTAATTGAAGTATAAAACTAACAGTTAAATACAATAAACCAACTCTGTCTTTATATTGCTTAGAACAGACCATTATTAATTACACCGCAAAACACACAACTTAGTTAATATACTTCAGCCTTATTAATTGTCCAGATCAGAGAACAATAAATGGAGCAAGTAATAACACCTAATAAAGATACAGGAAGGGAATACTTTCTTAATTATTATTGTAAATAGCCTTTACCATTAGAGATCTAGGACTTCAGCTTTAGTAAATTAAAATGCTTTATAGCTTTTTGCAAAATAAACAGAATCTAGCTGTTCAGTGTACTGGAGATATTAATTCAGATAAATGTAAATTTAATATGTGGGAAATCTAATTACATATTTTTGTATTTAAAATAGAGAGGAAAATTCTTGGTATTAAAAAAGGATAAGTACAAAATGAAGACTGATCATAAACAGAGCATCCCCTTTTTTAATGCTGTAAAATTTTATAAAGTGTGAAAACCAAATACTAGTTTAAACTAGAATAGCAGTATACAATTTTATAGTATTCCTATGCAAATAACAGAAAATAGAAGCCTAAGGTGATACAGCATTGTGTGCACTAGAATGTAATAAGCTGATAAGTGTCACCATCTACTCCCTACTGAGTTGTTAGCATTATGACAGCCAGTTACAAAATCCACATTTTGCTTTGTCAGCTTTTATAAGTCTTTTCAAAATGTACATGATACCATGTACATGCTGCTGGACATCTTTGAAGGTACAAGGGCTATAAACACCACTAATATCCTCATGCTGGTGAAAGATGAACAAAGCAGGTACTGTACAGAAAGTGAATGAGGAACAAATTTGAAGATCTTCTGATGCATTTACTGACAGGGATGTGCAGGAAGGAATCAGTAAGAAATAAATTGCTGGTGAAAATAAGGCTGGCTTCAAGCATAAGGTCTCTATCTGGAATCTTGGCTCCTTGATTGTGCTATTTAGATTATTCATGTAGAGGGCAGCTCTGACTCCTGTGGCTTTATTTTTCATAATAAAAAATATGTAGTAAAGCACTGAGAACCTTTTGGAAGATCTAGAATTCCCCCCAGCAGATCTTTCTTTGTTTTGGCTACAAAAAGGACTGGTGGAGCTATGAGGTTCCTAAATCTGATTAAAGTACAGGTTGTAACAAAACAGCCTTTGGCGGGACACTACTGAGAGTATCAATTCAGGACAAATTGCTTAAAGCAGGGCAGTCACAGCCCGAGGTTGGGGGTCCTTTGCACACCAAACCAGCCAAACAGGACTTCAGTTTTACCCCACTAGCTAACCAGAAGTCATACATGCAATCCCCTTAGACACTCCAGCTTCCCAGTATCACCACCCCCACCACTTCTTATGGGGATGAATGGCTATGAAAACCAATACCCCAGTAAAAGAAAAAAGGTTCTGCCAATCCCAAAGGACCAAGCCCCAGACCCAGGTCAATATAGAAGGCAGATCTTACCCACAAATCACGCTGTTGCCAATCCTTTAGAATTTAAACTCTAAAGGTTTATTCATGAAAAGAAAGAAATATGGATGAGAGCTAAAACTGATTAAATGAAATCAATTACATACAGCAATAGTGAAGTTCTTGATTCAGGTTTGTAGCAGTGATGGAATAAACTGCAGCTTCATATCAAGTCTCTGAAGTACATCCACAGCTTTGTTCAGAGCTTCAGGTTGCAGCAAAGTCCCTCCAGAGGTAAGAAGCAGGATTGAAGACAAAATGGAGATGATGTAGCTGCCTTTTATAGTCCTTTTGCCACACAACTTGTGCTTCCTTTGTTCCAAACACAAGCTATCCAGCACATGGCATGGAAAAACCTTAGAGTTCTGTCCAGAGGCATGTTGCTGTATGCCTTGCTGAGTCACAAGGCGTATCTGCCTTTTCTCAATGGGTCAATTGTATAGCTGATGGTCCTTCATGGCCATCGAGCAGGCCAGACAGTGCTGATGCCAAATTATCTGGGATATCACTCAGAAGCATAGCACAAGTTTGAAATACAGACAGTATAGAGCTTTACATAACATTTTTAGGAAGCTCCTTTTTCAGCAGGGATAGAGCATATGTTTAAGGCGACTTAAAATGGAATAACCCTTTTTCTTCTCATCTGTGGAGAAGGGGCAAAGGAAGGTGACTAGTTCTGAGCTTTTGTGCTTCCAAAAGACTTGGTAGGTGGAGAAAAGGGTAGGATGCCAACTTCCTTTTCCAGAAATCATGTATATCGATGTTATGGAATATTAGAGTCCAAAGTGGTCACTTACCCACATCCAAAGAGTCCTTATACCTAGAGATCAAATATTTTTGGATTTAAAAGCCTGAGCTGTGCTGAGACTACTATCTCTGTGCCATTGGGACCCACCGTGTGCCTAGACTGTGACACAGCAATGCTAAGACAGGGCACTTGTCAACCTCAGAAGCCCTTTCCCAACAGGGCACAGTTTTTCAGTTGTAAGACATATGAACTTAACATAAGAACCCAAGAATTGCCATAATGGGTCAGAGCAATGATCCATCTAGCCCAATATCTTGTATTCCGACAGTGGCCAATGACAGATGCTTCAAAGGGAATGAACAGAACAGGGTAATCATCAAGTGATCCATCTCCTGTCACACAGTGTAAAGCTTCCAATATTTTGAAAAAAATATATTTGGGTGGGATTTTTCAAAGCACTGACTTGTTTTCAATTGGGATTTGTACCCCTAAATTCAGAGATTCCAAGGCCAGAAGGAATCACTGTCATCATTTAGCCTGATCTATTGTATAACACAGGCCAGCAAACTCCCCAAAATAATTTCTAGAGCATATCTTTTAGAAAAAAAACATCCAATCTTGTTTTTAAAAGTAACAGTGATGGAGAATCCACCATTACCCTTGGTAAATTGTTTCAAAGGTTAATTACTCTCACTTTTAAACATTTACTTATTATTTCCAGTCTGAATCTCTCTAGCCTCAACTTCCAGCCATTGGATCATGTTATACCTTTCTCGGATAGACTGTAGAGCCCATTATTCAATATTTGTCCCCCAAGTAGATATTTATAGACTATAATCGAGTCACCTCTTTACCTTTTTTAAAAACTGGCACACCTTAACCTTCTCTTTGTTAAGCTACATAGATTGATCTCCTTGACTCTATCACTATAAGCCACATTTTCTAATTCTTTGATCATTCCCATGGCTTTTCTCTGAACCTTCTCCAATTTATCAATATCCTTCTCGAATTGTAAACCCCAGAACTGGACACAGTATTCCAGCAGTGGTCACACCAGTGCCTTACACATAGACAAAACAAGCTCTCTACCCCCTTTAGAGATTCCCCTCCTTGCACAACCATGGGATCACATTAGCCCTTTTGGGCACAGCTTCACAGTGGGAGATCATGTTCAGTTGACTTTCCACCATGACCCAGAAATCTTTTTCAGTCCCTGCTTCCCAGGATAGCGCTCCCCATCCTTTAACTATGGCCTATGTTCTTTGTTGCTAGATGTCTACATTTACATTTAGCCATGTTAAAACACACATTGTTTCTTTGAACTGTTTACCAAATGATCCAGATCGCTCTTTGTCATTGACCTGTCCTTCAACATTTGTCACTCCCCCAATTTTTATGTAATCTGTCATTTATCAGTGGTGATCTTATGTTTCCTTTCAGGTCATTAATAAAAATGTTAAACAACACAGGGCCAAGAACCAATCCCTGCAGAAGCCAACTAGAAACATACCCACCTGAGGATGATTCCCTAGTTAGTTACATACTGAGATCTGTCAGTAAGCTAGCTTTTGATGTTTGCCATATTAATTTTATATTGTTTTAGTTTTTAAATCAAAATGTAATATCAAGTTAAATACATTACAGAAATCTAATTATATACATCAACACTATTATCATTATCAACCAAATTTGTAATCTCCTAAAAGAAAATTAAATTAGTTTCACAGGATCTATTTTCCATAAACCCATTTTGACTGGCATTAAGAATATTACCCTCCTTTAATTTTGTATTAAATCCCATTATCTTGCCTAGGATCAAATGTCAGACTGACAGGCCTATTATTACCTGGGTCATCATGTTTACCTTGTTTAAAAATTGGCACACCATTATCTTTCTTCCAGTCTCCTGGAACTTCCCAAGTGCTCCAAGATGTATTGAAAATCAACAGTAACATTCCAGTGAGCTGCTCAGCCCAGTCTTTTAAAACTCTTGGATGCAAGTTATTTAGACCTACTGATTAGAAAATGTGTAACTTTAGCAGCTGCTGTTTAACATCTTCCTGAGAAATCACTTAGGTACTCTTGAAAATCCCTCCCAATATACACAAACAGAAAAACAAAACCAACTTCGGAATTAGCAGAACATATTTTTTAAAACTGTTAAGCACAATGTCAATTCAACTGGTACCACAAGCTGGTAGGATAAGAACTCTTGAAATGCATGTCATATCAATAGTTTGACTCCTTTTCCAGTACCTATACAAGATACCAAACTATTAATGGGTTAATTCCAGTTAGACATTTCTAGCTTAGTCCCGGGAAATAGTAGAGCAGACTCAAATATCATCAAGACGGCCACCTAAAATAACTAATACACTTGATGACAGAGACCAAAAGAGAGCTTGTATGCTCACGGAATCACACCAAATTGCAATAACACTTTTCCAGACTACAGACATCAAACAAAAATCTAGATTAACACATAGGTTAAAACACATACCCAAAACAAAACAAAACTCAATAAACAGTAAAACCTCAGCATCCATCCAGTATTACACAAGCACATCTGTACCTGACATCCTATATCTTGCCCTTGGTTTCTTCTATGAGATTCAAACTAGTTTAAAGTAGAATAAATTGACTTCGAGTGACAATTATTTCAGACTTGAAACTATTAAAACAACTCTCCTCAAGAATACATCCAACCAAGACAAGGTCTCCAGACCAGAATGGACTGGAGAGACAAATATGTGAACTGATGTCAAAATCTGAAAATAAATTGCATAAATTCAGAAAAGCAGGCATATCAAAAAATTGACATCCTCTAAATGGCTCAGAATAGTGATGCTAGAGAAATAACAAAACATAAAAGAAAAATAGGAAACAGAATTTTTGGGTATAATAAATATCTTCAGGACAGATAAGATTAAAATTCACAAAGCACGACATTTCTTATAGGGAGATAAATCCAATGGAAAAAAAAAATCACCAACAGCTGAGAAATCACCAATAAAATGAAATCAATCTCCCAAAATTTGCTGGACAGGATTTAGCAACTAGGACATATCATACCCTTTTTGGGTGGAACACGTAAAAAAGTTATAGTAAATATTTGACATATGATACAATGATAAAACCCCTAAAAAAAAGAAATATGTATTCAGAATATGAATAGGAGGAAGGAATATAATCACCACACTACTGAGAAAGGCCAACAGTTACTTTGCTAGAGAGAAGTCAGAAAGTTTATGGAATAGATAAATATTTAGGTTTAAACATTTGGAAGTATTTGTCTTTAGCCAATAAGACACTTATAAAAGTGATTAATCATCAAAGCAATATGCATCTGACGAAGTGGGTATTCACCCACGAAAGCTCATGTTCCAAAACGTCTGTTAGTCTATAAGGTGCCACGGGATTCTTTGCTGCTTTTACAGATCCAGACTAACACGGCTACCCCTCTGATACATCATAGCAATAGTGTTTCTTTTAGATTACTGCTTGTGTGGACCCTCACTCTTGGGAACTGTGCTCCCATGACATGCAAACTTGGAATCTTTTAGCCACACATGTCCTTTGGGATTGCCTATGCACCCTCCCGTATGTCATACACTGAGACCTGTGGGTATAAATGGTGTGTGGCCCCAACTGTCCCATAACTCCTTTCAGTATTTCAAAAATCCACGGTCAATACAGTAAAAAAGCAGAGAATGTGGGACATTATATCCTTATGAAATACACTATACTTCAAAACAGGTTGTCTGGTTTCAATAAACCTGGGGCGGTCCAGGAAACCTGGATAGGGTAGACACCAGGAGAGGATAAAGTCCTCTACTGTTGTCATTTCCAATAGGGGTGGCTGTGTCCAAGTACCAAGGGATCGTGCCTTGGGAATCAAGACCCATTCATGATTGAAGTGAGAATGTCTCCTGGTCCACTAGGCCAAATCTCTACCAGTAGAGGCTCTGGTGCCAAAGTCTGAAGCATGAAAGGAGACAAGGATTCCTGCTAGGATCAACAAAGAATAACATCACACAGGTGTTCAGTTCTCCCTTGGGTTAGAGGAAGCACCAAATGGGTCATTGCTGGAGCCTCCATATCTCTCAGTGTTGAGAGTACTGTTCCAATTTCTGTTCTGCACTGATTATGGGCTAAAACACTCTTCACTGTGCACTATTCAGAAAGATTTAATTCTCTTATACAGAGTTCAATTGTGCCTTGAGCAGGGGATAATGTGGATCTCAGGAATTGCACAACTAGCATGCTGACACATAAGGTGAGAGCTCCCATTTACAGCATATTCACACTTGTGTCCCTGGTTAGGTCTGCTCCAGACTTCCTCCCTGCCTCCTTTAGAGCGTCTTGTGGACAAATGGAGTTGTCCCAGCAGGTAAAGGAAGAACTCAGAGACCGCAACTGTGCCCAAGTGCTGTAAAAACGCCTCAGAGAATGGGAGTAGCTATTTACAACCTCTCACTACTTACATAGCCATAGAACAACAGGGCATGATCTGTACTATACTGAATAAATAATACCTGCATGCCTATCCAAGGCTAAAAATTATGTCCAAATACCTAGGTACACACTCACTTTATGTAACAAAGAGAGGCTAGGAACACCCTTCCTTACCCATCCTGGCTCAAATCCATTAATGGACTTAACCTTTTCTTCATTTACTTTTCTCTACATCACTCTATGATATCCCCCTTTAGTGTCCACTCTTCCAAGTTGAAAAGTCCTAGCCTCTTTAATCTCTTCTCATATGGGACCCGTTCCAAACCCCTAATCATTTTAGTTGCCCTTCTCTGAATCTTTTCTAATGCCAGTATATCTTTACTGAGATCAGGAGACCACATATGTACGCAGTATTCAAGATGTGGGCGTACCATGGATTTATACAAGGGCAATAAGATACTCTCTGTCTTATTTTCTATCCCCTTGTTAATGATTCCTAACATCCTGTTTGCTTTTTTGACTGCCGCTGCACATTGCGTGGACGTCTTCAGAGAACTATCCACAATGACTCCAAGATCTTCTTTCTGATTCATTATAGCTAAATTAACCCCCATCATATTGTATGTATAGTTGGGGTTATTTCTTCCAATGTACATTACTTTACATTTATCCATATAAAATTTCATTGCGCATTGTGCCCAACTCACGTAGTTTGTGTAGACTCTATTTGAAGGTCTTCACAGTCTGCTTTGGTCTAATTATACTGACAGTTTAGCATCATCTGCAAACTTGCCACCTGTTACCCTTTTCGCCAGATTATTTATGAGATACGTTTGAATAGATTGGTTCTAGGACTGATCCACTTGGGGACATGCACTTGATAGCCCTGCTCAATCTGAGAATTGACTTAATTTACTCCTACCTATCTGGTTTCCTGGGCCTTTAACCAGTCTGCACATCCATGCACACGGACCTTGCCCCTTTATCCCACTACAACTTAACTTTACACTAAGTAGCCTTTGGTGAGGGACCCTGTCGTACAACGGCTTTCTGGAAATCTAACTACACTATGTCCACTGGATACCCCTTGTCCACATGTTTGTTGACCTCTTCAAAGAACTCTAATAGATTAGTAAAACATGATTTCCCTTTACAGAAACCATATTGACTTTTGCCCAACAATTTATGTTCTTCTATATGTCTGACAATTTTATTCTTTATTATTGTTTCAAATAATTTGCCCAGTACTGACGTTAGACTTACAAACTTGTAATTTTATCAGTTTATAGCAATGTAACATTGTATAAAATACTTGTGATCTGAATTGTATAATTGTATAACCTTAATGTCTGTCTAAAACTTTTTTATGAAGGGCTCATTGTGGAAGTAGAAGTCAAATTTATTTGCAGTAAAACAGCAATACTTAGACAATACAGATTTTCAGTGTCTTCATTATTATTTCTTTATTATAAAAAGCCTGTTATGGTGTTCATTTTAACTCTGTAACATTGCTGATGTCCAAATAATCCCCCTTAGTTTCCTTTCCCCCAACATACACAGATGCTACACTGCTTACCCTTGGAGGATGTTATACATTATCAGAACTACACATGGCTTCCTTTTGAGCCCATCAATGCCATTCCTTAAATTAATATGAACATTTCCTCATCTCAGGAGCTGAGAGCGTTCCCTGTGCAGCACTACTGGTCCTTGCCAATAAAGGGAATAAGAGGTTATAAAAACTATTAAATGCTCGGATTGACTAGCAATACTGAATATGATCAAAACTACTCATATACCTTACAAAAGAGAAATTTAATGTTTATGTGATAATACAGACTTTGCTTTTGAAGTAAAGCTGCTTAATGCCCCATAAGTCACTTTCTTATATAAGCATTAGTAATATAGTCAGACATTTACAGTGAAGATCCCTTGACTCTGCAGTATGCTGCATTGTGCTGCAGCAAATCTCTATCTTCTACATCACAAAGTCATGCTGCAGCACTAAGAACTTTCTAAACTAAAATATACTGAGGTGTAAACATTCTAAAAATGATTGAGTAATATTCACAGAAAGCCAGCATAAAGCCAACACTTTTATTAATCTCTCCTACGTGTCCTGGCTTTTGTTAGAATGAGAATTTTATAAAATACAATTAGATATCAATTAGCTCACAGACTCACTTCAATATTTACTGTTTATTTAATAAATTACAATACTATACTATCTTAAATACTTGTTTAAAACAGCTCTGAAATGATGAAGCATGGGATATAACAACTTCTGATTTAAAAATCAGCCTAGAATGAAGACTTTTAAAAAATCTGTTACTTAAATCAATTGCCAACAATTTTGACATTTCTCTTCTATTAAGTCTAAGGGATACAAAATACCTCATTTAAGAAAAATCCTGCCCCTCACTTTAGTGGACTCACACTGTGGCTTTCATCACAGCAGGGCAGAGAGATGGTGGTGGGAAAAAAGCAAACTAAGCAGCAGAGCAGGAGTGTTAGAAACCACTACTCAGCATAAGAGTAAAGGAAATGGGTATGAAACTCCAACTCATTTCTGCAGTGACTTTCATCTTTCTGCAGTTGGTAGTAATGGCCTCTCTAATCCATTCTTTAACTCTGAAGTGAGTACAGAAAACAGGCTGTACTAGAGGTCACTTTCAGTTTGGTGGGCATACAACCAGCAGCTAACTGCACAGCTGCTAGTTATAGAAACAGGATAGGATTTGGGTCAGTGTGATGACATCCCTTTTTAGTAAAAACTCCTATTTGGACTACTTGCACTTCCCAAAATTGGAGGAGCCAATATGATGAGAAACAATTATATGTTAATCAATATGCAATTGAAGAAAATCTTTTTCCGGTAAGATATACAATTGTTAGAAATTCGCTATATTCAGTGGCTCAGCCAAAAATGCCACAACTACTCTGAAAAGCTCTGTTTGTAAGATCTGCCAACACAGGATATTCAGAAGATTCTGTTGTCATAAAGTGACATTGAACAAACTGTTCAGAATCAATACTATAATTAGAATGTAGTAAACCTGGGGGGAAAATCTTATGTTTGCACATATTTCCTCAAGTGTGCTAAAAATAAGACTACCATATTCTGCTTCCTGTAGAATGGGAACAGATTTCTAGCAAAGACTCCATCATGCTGTGAATATTAATGACATTTTGAAAGAACTGTATTTCAAACATGGGTATTTTACAATATATGTTTTTTGATTTCAAAAATATAATTATTTCCACTTATAGATAAGGAAAAGACACAGAGCCAAATTCAGTCCTGGTGCAAGTTAACATCGATACCTAATTTGGACACAACAATTTAGAAAATATGATATTATAATTTGGGAGTTCCTGAACTCAATCCACTAGATTATACACGTCTCATATACTTTTTAAAGCAGTCTTTTGCATTTTATTGCTTGTAACATTCTTACAATAAAAAGAACTGCTTTAAAATGTATGTATGCCTAGATGTGATCAGAAAAGGAATTAAACAAAAATTCGTAGGTTTTAAAGCCAGAAGGGACTATTAAATCATCTAGGTCTGACTTCCTGCAGAACATAGGCCATAGATCACCAAATGATTCCTAAATCAAGCCCATAACTTCTAACTAAGCTATTGCACATCTTTAAATCAGGATTGCATGTATTTCTAAGGACTTCAGATTATAGAGAATCCACAATATGCCCAGGTAAATTGTTCCAATAGTTGATTACTGTTAAAAATGTGCCTTATTCTAGTCTGAATTTTTCTAGTTTCAGTAACCAGGCACTGGATCTTGTTATGCCCTCCAATATCAGAAATCTTACAGACCATGCTGAAGTCACCTTTTAACATTCTTGTAGATAAACTGACTGCACTGGGCATTTTTCATCCCTCACCTGGTTTCACAATCTTTCTTGTAGCTTTTTCTGAACCCTCTTCAAATGGTTAACATCCTTTTTTTAAAGGGTAGACACAAGAACTGGACTCAATTTTCCAGTAGAGGTCTCACTAATGCCATATATAATGTTAATAACACCTCCACATACCCATATTCCCCTTCTTATACATCATAGTCACCACACTGCATGGAAAAGCCATGTTCAACTGATTACCTACCATAATCACTATGTCCTTTTTTGAGTCACTACTTTCCAAAACACAGTACCCTTCACATGTAAGTGGGGACCTAAGTTTTTGGTTACTACACATATATCTTTGCAAATAGCTGCATTAAAACACATATTATTATTACTAATATATGAATTATGATACAACATAGAGGCCAACTGAGCATGGGACAGCAGTGTACTAGGCACTTTAAAGCATAGTAGAGATGCTATTCAAGTGAATCCAGTTTACCATATGATCCTTATCTCTCTGCAAATCTGACCTGTCATTTACCACTCTACCAATTCTTTTTATCTGCCAACTTTATCAGAAATCATTGATTGTTTTAAAAAACAGAAGTTGTGAAAAATATTGCAACCATACGCAGCATCTTTGAGGATAATATTATATTTTATGTTTAAAGCATTAAAACCTTTATACCTATATATATCTATACATATCTATATACACACACACACCTTTACCCCAATATAAAGCGACCCGATATAACACAAATTTGGATATAACGTGGTAAAGCAGCGCTCTGCGGGGGGGTGGGGGGGAGGCTGCACGCTCCAGCAGATCAAAGCAAGATCAATATAACGTGGTTTCACCTATAACATGGTAAGATCTTTTGGCTCCCAAGGACAGTGTTATATCGGGGTAGAGGTGAGTGTATATTATATTATCTATATATATATACACACACACACACATCTACACAGAGAGAGAGAGAGAGGGAGGGAGAGAGAGAGGCCAGATGGTATAAAGCATAGAAATATTCATAGCCCCTTATATGAAGGCAGGTTATATCTCTTTGTATGTTCCTGACATACTGGGCGGCTTTCTGCAGAAAATGGGATCATGGGGGTGACTAATGCAAAATCCCAAGGCTGGCTACACAGATACCCATCCTTTGAAGCCTGACCATCAGGAGAATAGGGAGAGTGACAGTTTTACCTGTTTTCAACAGGCTTAGAAGGAAAGGGTTTGGGGATATAAAGACTGAATTCAAACAGACTCAGGACCTCTTTGATTCAGCAAACTAATAGAACCCCTTTGTCCACCGGGAACACAATCGTGCGTGAAGAGTTGGAAGGAGTAGAGCCTATCACAACCACAGGTGGAAGATGGACAATTTCTGTTAAATTTAGTGTGCATATAAATTTATTATTGTTATTGTCTTTATATGCTTTTGTATTGAATGAATGCATTCTGCTTGGAAAGAGCTGTGTGATCACTGGCAAGAACGCTGTCCTTGTTTTTGGAGAGATGTCAGAGAGAGCCGAGGGCTGGTGGTTGTCAGATCTGCTTGGAATAATCATGGTGAATTGCATACTAAAGAGGGGATATGAGTCCCTGCCCATAGAGAGGTGAAGGTTACAAGTCTGAGACCTGAAGTGGGTGCCCTCGAGGAGGCCAGGGTGTGTGTGTGTCAAAGATGCAGTTAACCCCCAAACTGTGTATTGCATTCCAACGTCTGATTTCTCACTCAGATATTTTTTTTTGAATGCTAAAACAACGAACATGTAAATTAGGGACCAAAAATTACCTCTAATGATTAGGTTGAAACTACCAAATTGATTCCCCTTGTGAGATAAAACCAATTTGATCCATGCCTTCAGAGATGATGGATATGGGCACCCCATATTTGGAACCAGACTAAGGAATAATCAACCTAGGCACGTGCCTAGGGCCCACTTCTTGGGTGGGGGAGAGGAGGGAGCATCCTGAGTGGCATCACTACTCTGTGTGCCAGGTAACAATGACATTCTCTCAAATTAGGCTCCACCCCACATCATGATGGAGAGATGTCAGGGCCAAACCTCTGTGGGCAGTGAAACAACCAGTGTGCTCCTCCTTTCCACAGCCATGGGGCTCTCTCCACTCTTCCCTGGGACCTGCGTGGCCTCACCTCAGCTTGTATCCCCTCTGCTCTGTCCACAGGACTTGCTCAATGACAGCCTCAAGACTTGCTACAAGTATTGGGAGCTGTGGTGAGTGGCTGCACAAGGTAGCTGTCTGGGAGGTGGAAACGAGGGGTTTTGCTTAGCGTTCAGCGATGGGCTAATCCAGTCCTGTCCAAAACTACAAATTTATTTTAAAAAAGGGAGGGCAATCTCACTTTCCCCTGTCTACCAGCATATCCTCCTTTCTATCCAGGTTGAGGTATAGCCAGCTCTCATCCAAAGCTTCATTCCAGCAGACACTGGGAAAAAGTGCTCCAATGAATTACAGAGTAATGATCATCACCCACACACTGCAGGCAGGAAGCCCACAGCACTTCTCTATCTCCCTTACTAGTCTGACAAAACAGAACTTTGTTGTTCTTTCCCTAGCTAGGTATAAGAGAGCAGACTGATCAAGTTTGTAGAAGACACCAAATTTGGGGGGTTGAGGAGTTGCCAATACTTTGAAGGATAGAGCTAACATTCGGAGAGATCTTGATAAATTGGAGAACTGGGCTAGAGACAACAAAATGAAATTCAACAAAGACAAATGTAAAGTCCTACACTTAGAAAAGAAAAACCAAATGCACAAAGTCAGAACAAGGAAAACCTGGCTTGGCAGCAGCACTGCAGAGAAGGATCTGGGAGTTGTGGTGGATCACAACCTCAACATGAGTCAGCAATGCGATGCTATTGCAAAAAAAGTAAATACAATTTTAGATTACATTAGCAGAAGCATACCCTGCAAGTAACAAGAGGTCATAGCACTACACTACTCGGTGCTTGTTAAGCCTCAGATGCAGTCCTGTGTCCAGATTTGGTCACCAGTGTATAGAAAGGATGAAGAGAAACTGGAAAGGATCCAGAGTTGAGCAACAAAGATGATCAATGGGATGGAATGCAAGCCATCTAAGCACAGGCTTAAGAAACTGGGTATGTTTAGTTTGGAAAAGAGGAGATTAAGGGGGATATGATAGCAGTCTTCAGATACTTGAAAGGCTGTGTAGTGAGGCAGTGTGGCTCCCCACTGCCCTGGAGGGGGAAGAGCCCATCCGGAGGCCGGAGTGGGCAAAGCTAGGGAGCTCTGAGGCCACCCCTCAGAGGGTCAGGCAGCGACCCGGAACTATAAAAGACTGGTCCTCAGAGCTCAGTAGGAACCCAGCTGCCGGAGAGAACAGATATCCCTAGCGGAGCCCATGACTGGAAAACCTCTGCGGCCCAAGGTGGCCACCCAGACTGGCCAGGCCTGTCCTGCGTCCGCTATCCAGAGGAGTTGTCGAGCCTGCCGATCAACCCCCACCCCGAAGAAAAGATGGTTACTCAGCTTTGTAACTGTTGTTCTTCGAGATGTGTTGCTCATATCCATTTCAGTTAGGTGTGCGCGCGCCGCGTGCATGTTCGTCAGAAGATTTTTACCCTAGCAACACTTGGTGGGTTGGCTGGGCGCCCCCTGCAGAGGCGCTGCCATGGTGCCGGATATATATCCCTGCCGACTACTCCGACAGTGGGGAAGGAGGGCGGGTTTGGAATGGATATGAGCAACACATGTCGAAGAACAACAGTTACAAAGGTGAGTAACCGTCTTTTCTTCTTCGAGTGATTGCTCATATCCATTCCAGTTAGGTGTATTCCCAAGCCTTACCTTAGCGGTGGGGTCGAGTGAGATGTGCAGAATGTAAAACTGCTGAAGCCAAGGCTGCATCACTCTCTTGACTGTTGAACCAGAGCATAAATGCGAAGCAAAGGTGTGGACTGAGGACCAGGTAACTGCGCCAACATATCTGCCTGGATAGGTACGAGCCAGGAAGGGGCAGATGCACAGCCTGAGAGCCCTGGTAGAATGGCACGGTTTGATGTGGCTTGAGGAAAGATGAGCCAAGTTATAGGCATGTGTGGATGCACGCCCGTCACCTTAAGATGGATCCTGCTGATGAGGAACAGGTAAGCCTTTCATTCGGTCTGCTACCGTGACCAAGAGTTGGGGCATTTTACAAAAACGGTTTTTGTCACTCAGTATAAATGCAAGTTGCTCTACGGAGTCCCAGGAGTGCAATTGTTGCTACTGTTCGCGTTGAGTGTGGCTTCGGGAATGAAGACCGGAAGAAAGATGTCCTCGTTCACATGAAACGGCCGAAACCACCTTAGGGGAGAACAGCCAGGTTGCGGTCGCCACTGCAGCACTTGTCTTTGTGAAACACAGTAATACGGCGGAATCCACGTCCCAAAGCCTTAAGCTCGAGAGACTCATCTTGCCAATGTATGCTTCGAGGAAAGCTCGTATTACAGGTATGCCGCGAGCAGTGTTGCTACACCGGCTCGACATGGCGCGGGATATAAGTCTGGGTTAAAAAACTAGGTTTTGAAGGTACCCAGGTTGAGGTCTGAGGCGGCAATACTTATGAGGTATAAGCGCTCCATAGCCCTATGAGCAACCTCGAAACCATCGGGTGTGATGAACACAGAATGACCACCTTTCGCCTGGGTGGAAGGTAGAGTGGCTTGTCAAGTGTACCCTCAGTTAGTGATACTGCTGGTCCCTGCTGTTTGAGATGACCAGAGGTAGTCCAAAAATAGAGGGGATCGAGACCCCCAGTGGGAGTAAGATTACGCGTTTATGTACCAGCGGAGAAATTGCTTCCCAAATTTGGCCATAGCTACACTTGACGCGGGTGGAAAGGCTATCTCGCTACCCGCAGGGAGATAACTTGTTGTAACTGATTCAGCGAGCAATAAACTCTGACTGGGTTTAGCCACGCAGCTAGCCCACGCCCGTGACGGTGCAGAGCCTGCAGGTCCGGGTGGCCGAAGCCTGTCGTAGTGCCTGAGTTATGAGGTCCTGGGTGGAGTGGCAGGGTAATTGGGTTGGCGTAATCGAGGCAGATTTGAGCAACGGTGGCAGATGTACTCAGTGCTGGCCTGGGCCAGCACTGGAGCGATCATGATGATTGCGTCGCTCTGTCCCCTAGGAGTGTCATGCAGGAACTTGTGAACGCAGCTGGAGAATGTCGGATAAGGCATTAAAGGAGCTGGGGCTGTTTCCACGGCATCAGGAAAGCTTCCCAAGATCAATCCCGGCTGAGAGAATCTTGGAAGGAGCAGAACATCTGGGCATTTGCCTGTTTTTCTCAGGAAGCGACACAGGTCTCGGTGGGGACAATCCCACTGCTCTAGAAAACAGACATGCATAACCATCCAGGCGGATCGACCACTGTGAGGACAAGGAAGGAGATCTGCTGAGTAGAATCAGCCAGGGTGTTCCGAATGTCTGGGACGAAGAGACCGCTACCAGATCTATCGAGTGGAGGTTATGAGAAAGTCCCAGGAGTTGGACCGGCCTCCTGCAAGCAAAGGGAGGAACTCATGTCCCCTCCTGTTTGGTTTATGTAGTATATGCCTTGTGTTGTCTGTAAACACTGAGACTAACAACGGCCCTCGCAACTGTTGCCTAGGAAACGCTTGGCACCGCCAGGCGGACTACGCTCTCAGTTCTCAGAACATTTATGTGTAATGCCAGCTCCTGAGAAGACCCAACCGGCCCTTGAACGTAACGAAGGTGACGAGGTGAGCAACCGCAGCCAAGAGATGACGCGTCCGTCGTCAGGACAGCTTGAGGGTGGGGCGAATGGAATGGCATCCCTGCACCCACAGGAGGAGTGAGGGAGTTAGGCCTACCGATTCTAGGGAGCCTAGGGTGCGACGAGGAATGGGTGACTATCGTGGCTTCTGGTCGGTCCCTGCCGGGTGGTATAAATCCTGAGTTGATGCAAATTGGGAGAGGACGGAGGCGGATGGCGTTATGTCTGTAATCGACGCTTCGTTCTGAAGTGTTGTCAAACGTGCTAGCTCGCGGACTTAGCCCATAGTGAACAGCCAGGAGGCCGGTCAGATCGAACGTGACAGACAGCCGCGGATTGTTGGGAATTTGTTTGGCCTCAGATGATTGTTTGCCAGTCTGCCTGAAATTCCGCGGCTGTGGTAAAGCGGACTCTGGCTTAGATTTGGTACGTCCAGATAGCTTTCTATTGAAGTCTAGAAACCCTGCGTGGGAACCAGAGTGGATTTTCTGTATTGATCATTCAGGCCTGACATCGTGAATAGGTCCCTTGACATGCCTACATGCTGAGTCGTACGTGTGTTTCGGAGGCCCTCGGATAAGCCAATCGTCCAGTTATGGAAAAATGTGTATCCGACGGAGGTAGGGCAAGCGACTACCCGGTCATACACTTTTGTAAGGATCTCCTTGGGGGCTGATAGACAAGGCCAAACAGGCAGAGCCGTAACTGGGAAGTTTTGCCGGTTGGGCTGCTTTATTTAAGCAGGGTATCGTCCTGGCACAAGAGGCAAGATTGGCGATGGCGAACAGTACGCGTCCTTTCATATCGGCGGTGGCATAACAAGTCTCGAGGATCACACGGACAGTTGATATTGGTCCCCGGGGATAACCATGCGGAACTACTGTCAATTTAATCGGTAAAATTTGGTTGAGTCCTCACAGGTCATAGGTAGGTCTGAGACCTCCTTCGGACTTCCGACTGTCGGGTTAGGCATAATGGGAGGTAAACCCCTTGCCCCTTTCATCTATCGTACCTCCTCTTCCTCTATGGCTCCTACTGGCGAGGAGCGTTCTGCATTTTCATGTAGAGAGAATTGCTTCGTGAGAGGGGTCCCTGAAGGACGGCGACAGGGTTGGAGGGGTGGGAAGGGCGGCGTTGAAATAATCCTGAGAGGACAGGGTGGAGGGGAGGGCGGGTTGAAATAATTGGAGGTGGTACCATACTCCACTGTGCGTAGGAACCGCGATCTGAGTTAACTGGGACCACGCCGGAGGAAGTATGAGAGATGGTTGAGAAAGGAGGAGAGGGTCCTGGCCTGTAACTGGTACGCCGCCCTCGGGCCCACCTTCAAAAGTTCGTCTTGTCCCAGTGGAGGTTTCGATGGACCTGATTTTGGCCCCTTGGGGTCCTGACGGTCGTCTGCGACCACCTCGGCCGCGCCACCTGCCAAAGTCCTGTTCTTTGTCAAGGACAGAGTATAGGCGGTGAGCTGGGATGGAAAGGCTTGGTTGGTCACTGGTTGCATGCCGAGAGAGCGCATTATGACCTGTTGTCCTCAGGCTTTGCAGCCTGGGGTCAGTTTTTTTGCAAAAGAGGCCTTTACCATCAAATGGTAAGTCTGAATGGTATACTGCAGCCCGGTGGGAGGTTTGAAAACCTGAAGCCATGAGATGCGCCTCATGGCAACACCCGAGCCCAGAGTCCTGGCTGCTGATCTGCTGCATCCAACGAGGCCTGGAGGGAAGTTCTGGCCACCTTTTTCCCTCTCCAAGAGGGCAGCGAACTTTTGGCGGAGTCTTGAAGGAGAAGCTCTGTAACTTACCCACATGCCACCCAGGTGTTATAATTATAGTGCTAAGCAAGGCTTGCTGATTTGCCCTGGAGCTGTAGGGCCCCTGCCGAGTCACATTGAGGCCGGGTAGGTCGATTCCCTAGCCTCTTCGATTTCAGGGCGGCGCCTGCTGGCCGTAGCATTCCCTCTCATTAATGGACGGACGACTAGTGACAGAAAGGAGGATGGACATACAAATACTCGTACCCTTAGAGGGCACCATATATTTGCTTGACTCTCTGGCTGCAGGAGGGATAGAGGCTGGGGACTGCCATATAGTATCGCATTGGCCTGGATGGTCCGAAAAATGGTAGGGCCACTCTATGGGGATCCCGCCAATAGAATGTCCACTACTGGGTCCTCTACCTTTCGAGCCCATATTGAGTGCTATATTGGTGCTACCCTCCTCAGGAGGTCCTGATGGGCTCTCAGGTCGATTGGAGGAGGGCCCGAGAGGATGTTCCTGCCACCGCCTCATCTGGAGAAGAGGAAGAGGAGATGCCGGCGACGAGTGGGTCTGGGTGGCTGTTGCTCTTTGGCGATCTCCTGCTCCAGAGGAACCTGGGAGTCCAGTGGTGAACTGGGGCTCTTCGGCAGCAGTCGGGGGGACGGCTAACGTCGCCTCTGGCACTCGGTGCTCTGATGAGACAGAGCGGGACGGAACTACTGGTATGCCTTGGTCCTGGTGGTACGCCCAAGGGGTCCAGAAGACCACTGAGTGTGGGTCCTTGTCTTGGGCCTGGGTCTCTTGAAGACTCTGGTGGACATCAGAATCGCGGTCCTGAGCATAAGAGCTGTCCACGTGGGACAACACTGATGCGTGTCTGGATGGCCATAGAGGTGCTGAAAAGCCCTGGGCAGAGTCTCTGTCTATAGCGGACCTTGCCTTACTCGGCACTGGGACCGGTACGGGAGGCATATCGGTACGAACGAGATCGGGACCTGCGACCGGAGCAGTGCGAGAGGTCGACCGAGATCTCGAGGCTTGACGTCAGGAGCAGCTATGGGAGTCACAGTGCCTGGAGTGGTGCTGGGAGCTGAACGGTGCGAGAGTGGCGGCCGGCGAACGGGATACCAACCGGTGCCGCGAGTTGCGACTGGTACTGAGGAGGAGAACGGTACTGGGACTGTTGTAGTAGAGCGTGACCGGGGCTCAACCCTCTTCAGGGAGGAGAGGGGAGCCACGCCGGCTCACCACGCTCTGGCCTTCCGGTTGGGCTGAGCAAACCAGGCCACAGTATATAATTGAGTCCAGGCCCTTGGCAGGAGGGGCAACACACAATCTGAGCTCAGGCCCTTCGTAGGGGCTGAGCAAACAAGGCAACACACCGTCTGAGCTCAGGCCCTTCAGCAGGGGCTGAGCAAACAAGGCAACACACAGTCTGAGCTCAGGCCCTTCAGCAGGGGCTGAGCAAACAAGGCAACACACAGTCTGATGCTCAGGCCTTCACCAGGACTGCGCAGGTAAGGCAACAGTATATAGTTGAGCCCAGGCCCTTGGGCACGCGGGGCAACACACAGTCTAAGCTCAGGCCCTTCAGCAGGGGCTGAGCAGGTAAGGCAACCACTGTAGATGTCTCCTTAGGCCACAGGAGGGGGAGTCTGCCACCCTTAAAAGGGTGGCAGGGGGAACGCAGGCCCTCCCACTCCACTGTGTTCCAGCCGCGGGCCCTAGCAGCGGTCAACGCCGCCTATGGTCCGTGGGGATCCTGACCGAAACACACTGACGTGGCTCAGGCGAGTCTGCAGCCAGACGGAGTCGGCTGCCCCCGGGCCACTTCCAACCTCCCCCTCACTGGTACCTGCCTTCACCAGCGTTGTCCGGGGGTCCCAAACGATGGGTTCCTCAGCAGGCTCGGCGGCGGGAGGTCCAGTCCACTCCTCCAGGTACCAGGGCTCGGGCGCGTCCGGTCCAGTCCTCAGGGTACCGGGTTCGGGCGGTCCGGTCCAGTCTCCACAGGCCGAGCGTCAGAGGGCTCCGCCGGCTGCTCTGGGTACTGGCCCAGGGGAGGTCAGGCCAGTACCCTCCATTATACCAGGCGCAGGGTAAGCCGGGCCCAGCGGGAGCTCGGGCCTCAGCGTCTGCCTTCTCTGGCAGCCTCCTCCTAATTGAGGGCTGGGGCCGGGCTTTTGTACTTCCTGTCCCGCCCCTTGACTTCCGGGGGGCGGGGATAGGCGGCAGGGCCTCCGCCTGGAGCCGCAGTTTTTCTGGTCTATTCCCTTCAGGAGCTTGGGGGAGGGGGGCCCCCTCGCTACAGACTGCGAGTGGCGTCGGGAGCGGGAGCGCTGATGGGACCTGGAGCTTCTGCGGGACCGTGATCGTGAACGGTGCCGCTCTGCTGTGCCGACAGAGGATGGTCTTATCAAGGCAGGCTTGCCAATAGACTGTATTACCCGCACCAGCGATGCCAGGGGTTGAGGCAGCATTGACTCTGTCATGGCAATCAGATCCCTCGCTGTTGAGAATGTCTCCGACATGGAGGGAACAGTAAGCTCAACCACGGCGCATGCCAGGGAGCTGTCAGGTACCGGACTTGACGGCCCCTGTGGGACTGGAATTGACGGTGCCATAGCAGGTGTCGGTGCCGGTGCCGGGCAATCTGAATTAGATGAGCTCTCTGGCTGTGGTGCAGGTGGCACAGAAGCAGCAGGAGTCTTAGGCTTTCTTGACCTCGGAGAGAGGTAGTGGTGCCGAGTCGACTTCGGTTCCGGCGACAGACGGTGCCGAGAGGCCTTGGCAATACTGGCGCGGTCCGGTGCCAAGGAGGTGCTTCTGCCCGCTGATTGACCAGCGCTCGGTGCCGAAGGCGGAAGGGTAAGAGCCACCTCCAGGAGGAGCTGCTTTAGCCAAAAGTCCTGCTCCTTTTTTGTTCTCGGCTTAAAAGCCTTGCAAATGTGACACTTATCTGTCAGGTGAGATTCCCCGAGGCACTTAAGGCAGGAGTCATGTGGATCTCCTGTCGGCATCGGCTTATGAGAGCCGAGCTCAGTTTGAAACTCGGTGAACCGGGCATGGGCCCCGGCACCGGGTGCGGGGAAGGGGCTAATCCCCGAACCCCTCTTAACTATACACTAACTATGAACAATAAAAATTAACTATAACTAGAGAACTACGAGTAGCTAAGGAGGTGGAGGTCAGTGAAACCGTACTCCACTGTTCCAACGACTGACACGGGCGGTAAGAAGGAACTGAGGGGCGGTTGCGTCGGCAGGTGTATATATCTGGTGCCATGGCGGCGCCATTCCAGGGGGCGCCCAGCCGACCCACCGAGTGTTGGTAGGATAAAAATCTTCCAATGAATGTGCACGCGGCTCGCGCACACCTAACTGGAATGGATATAAGCAAGCACTCGAAGAAGAACCCATGCTCCTGGATCCCCCAGAGGCCAACACCAGGACCCAAGTAGGGCCCGAGGGGGAGTGTGGAAGTAGGCTGGGGTCAGCCGACCCCAGTCTGGCTGCAGCACTACCAAAGCCTATGTCGGTGTGTTGCGGCCAGGATCCCCACTGACTAAGCAGCAGATCTTCGGCTGCTGCTAGGGCCCCGGGTTGGGATGCAGTGGAATGGGAGGGCCTGCGTCCCCCCTGCCACCCAACTCCTGGGTGGCAGACTCTCCCTCTCCCTGGCCTGAGGAGGCTGAAGCCTATTGTTACTGCTCAGCCCTGCCTGAGGGCCTGAGCTCCTGACTCAGCTTTTGTTGCCCCGCCCTGACCTAGGGCCTGGGCTTAATACCTTGTACTTACTGCTCAGCCCTGCCTGAGGGCCTGAGCGCCTGACTCAGCGTTTGTTGCTCCGCCCTGACCTAGGGCCTGGGCTTAATACCTTGTATTCACTGCTCAGCCCTGCCTGAGGGCCTGAGCTCCTGACTCAGCATTTGTTGCCCCGCCCTGACCTAGGGCCTGGGCTTAATACTGGTGTACTACTTTTGTTCAGCCCTGACTGAGGGCCCGAACCCAGACTTAACGTTGTTGTCCCGCCCTGAGCCAGGGCCGGGCTGACTGCGTTTCTGCCGGCTACAGCAAGGGTGACCGAGGGAGATTCCACGGCCGGACTAATTCCCCGGGATCAACTGTGTGCAGTGAGCCGGTGTGGCTCCCCGTCGCCCCGGAGAACCCTTGTACAGGCTGTCATAAAGAGAAAAGTTGTTCTCTTTTGCCATAGGAAACAGGACAAGAGGCAATGAGTTCAAACTACAGCACAGTAAATTTACAGTTAGGAACAGACTGCCTTGTGATGTTGTGGAAGCATCTTCATTGGAGGTTTTCAAAAGGAGGCCGTCAATCCATCTCCACTGCCATCTATCTTGGATGGTTCAGACAAATCCTACATCTTGTCAGGGAGTTAAACTAGATGACCCTTGCAGTCCCTTCTAACTGTTACGATCGTATTATTCCACAAGAGAAACCTCAGGGCAGACAGACACATACTTCTATGCTCTAGTTCCTTAGAAAACTAAACAAACAAACAAACCAGAACCATTTGGGAGAAACTGCTAATGCTACCTTTAACTACAGGTATAGCACCAGTATCTTCTTGTTGTTGACAATGTTACAGGCAACTGATAGATCTAAAAGAAGTAGTGTTTGTACAACACCTAGCACAATGGGGGCTGTAGGCACTACTGTACTAAAAATAAGTAATAGATATTTGATCTTTGTTGATAACTAGGACATAATTGACCAAAAGTCCAGTTCAGACTGTAAGATGTATCCAAACCTGAAACTAGACTGATAGAGGTCAATAAAAACTGTGGATTCAGCTATTGCCACAGTTTTCTTGCAACTAGAGCACATAAACTGATCTTTTCTTGTTTGCTGGCCAAACTCAAAAATCCAGAAAAAAAAATGAGTTTAGCTTTGAACTAAAACTGAATGTTCAGTTTTTCCTATACAAAACAAGCAATAAAAAAAAAAGTATCTCTGGATGATGTTAAATAGAAGCTAGTAAATACAGACATTTTTAAATCAGCAGATATCCAACAGCTTGCATTCAAGAGTTTTTAAAGAGCTGGTTGAGGGGCTCACTGGACTTGATCTTGCTTTTCCGTAAGTCTTGGACACCGGCAAGTTCCAGAAGACTTGAAGAAAGTTATGTTGTACCAACGTTTAAAAAGGGTAAATGGAATGAAATGGGTAATAATAGGCCTGTCAGATTGACATTGATCTTGGGCAGGATAATGGATCAGCTGATGCAGGACTCAATTAATAAAGAAACTAAAGGAAGGTAATGTAATTAATGCCAGTCAACATGGGCTTATGGAAAATGCATTGTGTCAAACTAACTGTATATGTTTTATGAGATTACAAGCTTGGTCAATAAAGGTAATAGACTTGATGTAATATACCTTGATTTTTGTAACGCATGTTACTTGGTACAGCACAATATTCTGATTAAAACACTAGATGATATAAAATTTACATTGCATAAATTAAATAGATTAAAAACTGGCTAACTGATATGTCTCAAAATGTAATTGTAAACAGGGAATCATCAAATGGAGTGTGTTTATATTCCCACAGGGATCGTTTCTTCACCCTACACTATTAAATGCTATCATCAATGACTTGGAAAGAAACACAAAATCATGATTTATAAAGTTTGCAGAGAACGCAAAAATTGGGGAAGTGGTAAATAATGAAGAGGACAGGTCACTGATTCAGAGCTATAAACTGAAGGCAAGCAAACAATATGGCTAAATATAAATGTATACATCTAGCAACAAAGAATGTAGGCCATACTTAAAAAACGGGGACTCTAGCCAGGGAAGCAGTCACTCTGAAGAAGATTTTGGGGTCATGGTGAATAATAAGCTGAACATGAGCTCCCAACATGACGCTATAGTCCAAAGAGCTAAAGTGATTCTGGGGTGCATGAACAGGGGAATCTCGAGCAGGAGTAGAGAAGTTATTTTACTCCTGTATTTGGCACAGTTATGACCGCTGCTGGAATACTGAGTCCAGTTCTGGTGTTCAAAATTCAAGAATAATATTTGGAAAGGGTTCAAAAAAGAGACATGAGAATGGTTACAAGATTCATTCTGGGAGCATATGTAATTCCATGGCCAAGTTAGTGACAGAAAATAAGAGTGGTGCCATTTGAGTCATAAAAATTTATAGAATCATCATTTCAATGGCATCACAATCTGCAGCAAGGCAAGGGGGACTCACTGTCCACCCCTGACTCCCAGCTCCTGGTCCTTTTGATAATACAATATCATAAAAAATGGGTAAAATTGTGTATCATTCGAAAGCCCTTTCTCCCACCAAAACAATGGTAGCAAACATGACAAACCTAGAATAATTATGTAGATATATATTTGAGAAAATGTTTAAAAATAAACATTTTAAAATGATATTTTAACACAGCCATGCCAAAAATGCAGCCTCCACAAAGATAATTTGTGGCCCTTGACTGACAGTACTGTTATCAGATAATGCTCAAAACATTATACCTGATTCATTTTTTTAAATGTTACACATTACTACAAATGGAAAGAGTGCTTCAGGTTAATTGGCCATCATCTGAAAAAAAAACACAAAAAACAAACAAACAAACAAACCCCATGGTTATCAGCTTTATTTATTAACCAACAGAGTTGTAATGAGGCACTGGTTCAAACTTCAGCATCCAGCCAGAAATTGCTGGAACCCATCTGCAAACTACATGCAAATAGTTACATAAAATAAGTATTTACAGTTCCAAATTAATTTCTCACAAAATCTTTATTACTTGATCATTTTAGGCATCAGTAGGGAGAGAAAGAGTTCCAACTAGTAGCTGAATCTTTGGAGAATAGCACTGGGGAGGACTTCGTTAAACATAATGCTCAGTGGCTCCTTACCTACTAAAAGAAGTGCATCCATAAACTGAATTTGGCAAAGTTGGAGAGGAACTACAGTGAGCCTCAGGAAAAAGTTGAAGAGGCCGGAATAAGTGCCAGCTGTGGGCAAGACCAGTTCCACACTCCAGTACACATTCCTCTCTCAATGACCTTTTGCACATGATGGAAAGCTGCAATATCACAAATCAGATCGAGCAATTCGGTGAGGCTGAATTGACAACGAAGTGCAACTTTCAGGATGGTGTGGCAATACATGAAGATGGTCAAGTCTTTGCTGTTCTTTATGCGATCTATTAGGACTGCTAATTGGAATTTGCACTTTACAGCAATGGAAGACTTAGTGAAATACTTTTGAGTTTATATTTAACTAACTGTTCAATGATTGCCTGGTAGCTTGCTGAAATAAGAGGCACAAAAAATTCTGACCTTGACATATGGGAGGAATTGTGAAAAAAGAAATTGGGTTATTAAAAAGTCAGCAGTTCCCTTCTAAGCATTTTGTGCAGACAAAGCCCTAAAACATGAGAACAGTATAATGAAAGTCATTGGGTGGGTTGGTGGGCATTAACACAGCATCCAAATGATCTTTCTCAGGTTTTTCCTGACGCTAATGAATTTTGAACAAACATTAAGTATGGTTGAAGTAACTTCCCCAGAAATAACCAAGTACCATCTAGACTCATTAGGTGTTGTTAAATGCCAAGACGGAAAAATTTTAAAGCAACAGCAGGAGCTTACTCACACGGGCAACCTATTTGCGTATGATGGACCAGAGCTCATTGATATAATGATGAAAATAGTCTTCAGTGATGAGATAGTTAAAGATAACAATCAAATGGCTACTGTGGGTAATGACTTGTATGCAGCCTTCAAAACCTAAAGAATTATCCAAGGCACCATCAATATATGGGTTTCAGTCATGAAGAACAGACTAAAGATGGACTTGAATGCAAAGAAGAAAGTCAGAGTGAAGATGACAAACTATTACAGAGTTAAACACAGACAAGTAATTGTTTGCTCATCTCCTGGTCATGTCCAGATTTCAGTGTGATGTTGATCTACGTGAGACTTTGGGAAGGCACGAGTTCACCGTAGTACTGTGATCGATGTTTGAATATGATGGAACAAAGCATGTGTGCCAGGCAAAAAGCAAACGAATGCACATATTGCACTGTCTTCCTAAGCCAGCACCTACTGACAAAATGACCTGTATCTTATGCCAGCAGAGGCCTTTCAGTGCAGCAATCATAGATTGTAAGGCTGAGGTACAAGCTCTTGACCCAGAAACTGTTAACACCTACCAAGATTTGACCGAACACTTCATTATGGGACTACAGAGAAAATATAGGGCCTATGATGAAGTCCACCTTGCATTTCAAACATATGGAGAAAAATCAATTAAAAGTATTATGAGAAAGAAGAAGCTCCATGGTACTGCATCTGGCCAATACAAAACCACTGACTCCACAAACATCTCCAATGTCACAATGAAGAAGTTACTGTCTCACTCTTTCCTGAAGAGTGAGTTAATCACATACCTTGAAGGAAAAATACTCTAGCATGCAAAGAATTGCTCAAAAAATTTTGTTGTCACATGGCATAATGAAGCTAGTCTTTCACTGTTCAGTGGAGTTTCTTGTTGTGCCCAAGAGGAGGCTGACACTAAAATTATCTTGCATACCATCAATGCCAAAGAGAGAGGTGTTACTAAACTCCAGATTTTTACACAGGACTCACATGTTCTAGTGGTCTCTGTGAGATGCTATCCAAGACTTCCTCAAGATTCTGTTTTTGTGTCTGCTCCTTGGGAACAGAATTGTTGTATATCTCTTGGAGATGTGTTCCTATCATTCAGACCACTAAAAGCTGCCATACCTCCAGGTTTCCATGCCCTTTCAGAATGTGATACTATTAGAAGGCTTGCTGCAAAGATCAAATTTTCTTACTGAGAGGAATTTGATTTAGCCTCTGAAGACTAATTCCTTAATATGAAGGTGCTCAGAACAGCTGAGACAGTCACTTATGAGGTCACAAATGCAATGGAGGCATTTGTATGCTGAGTTTACCACTTGAACACCAACATTATGACACTTGCAGAGTTATGTTAGTGGATGATTTCAAATAGAAAAATAAAAACAGACAAGGGGTGCATTTAAAAAAATCTATGGCAATGGAATTGCTCTGTGATGATCAAGCACATCCATAACTCCCTCCCCTATCCGGCATAGATGGTTGTTGGAAGATGGACTGATCACACCAGTTATGTCTGAAATACCATGTGCTCTCGAATCAGTCCTTTAGCTAATCAAATGCTTGTATGCAAAGACCAGATGCTCATCACCCTTAACTTTCTATCACTAACATGTCCACAGAATGAGACCTATATTATGCTCCCAGGCTAATTAGAAAACATGCCTTATGGTGACAGACTAAAGAGCTCAATCTATTTAGTTTAACAAAGAGGAAATTAAGGAGTGACTTGATTACAGTCTACAAGTATCTACAGGGGGAATAAATATTTAATATTCAATATAACAGAAAAAGATATAACAATCCAACTGGCTGGAAATTGAAGCTAGACAAATTCAGACAGGAAATCCAGGAGGCATTTTTAACAGTGAGGTTAAATGACCACTGGAACAATTTACCAAAGGTGTTGGTGGATTCACCACCACTGATCATCAAGACTGGATGTTTTTCTAAAAGATATGCTCTAGGTATTATTTTGGGGAAGTTCTATGGTCTGAATTATACAGAAAGTCAGATTAGATTATCACAATCATCCATTCTGGTTTTGGAATCCATTAATCTGTGAAAATTTCATTCAGATTGAACAAACCATTTTGACACATCATTTCAAAACTACATGTCAAAGAGCTTTTTTCCCCTCAAATTCTTTTCCCTGGATTTTCTTTTCAGCCAAAAATACTTCTGACTTTGTCCCAAACTCAGGAATAGTTTCAGGGTCCTGAAAAAATGCACTTTTCAGTAAATGTAATGTACACCAAAAAACATTGCCCAGCTTTAGCCACAGGCTTCTCAATAAATGAGAGACAATGCAATAATCAGTGAGCTACTCAAAATGAATAGGTGTTTGCTTTTTAAAAAAGATAAATTGTATATTGATTTTCATAAAGAAATAATGAAAAGCAAATGACATGCAGCTTGTATAAATTTCCAAATACTGCATCTTTCACAGGATATCCAACAGAATTATGCTCTTACAATGTGCCAAAGATGCAAGACTAGACAATACAAGATGAGACAATGTCACACAGACATACCATGTTAGTGTAGGGGTAACATTAATAAGATAGGGGAAGTCTTACATGAATAGAGAGAAAAATGAAAGAGGGGACAGGGGAGGAAAAAGGTGGAAGGTTAGGTGGAATGGAGGTCTGGTAGTATTTAAGCCATCTCAACTTTTTAATCCAAATGTATCTAGGAAAGGGGTCCAAATTTCTCCAAATTCATACAACGGTTCTCTGTGGTGATAAGCTATTCTTTCTTTGGCTGCTAATGCAGACAGTCCAAATACCATTGCTGTGTACTGGACATAGGTCTACTATTCCATTTTTGTAAAATCATGCAGTTGGTGATCATTGTAGCTCTCAAGAACCAAAGTCTTTGTGGTGCAGTTAAATCCAACTTATCAGATAAATAACCTAGAATATGATTTTCAGCTGAGGTTTGGTTGCTTAAGTGCTTCCATTTCAGCCAACGGGACTACTCTTCTATATACTATTCTTTGTGAGTAAAGGTTGTAGAATTGGGCTCTAAATTCTACTGCAATTATATGGCAGATAAAAAATAGGTCAAATTTTAAGCCTAAACTTCTAAAAAGTGAACATTTAAATATCTGATAGTACTCTGACTATTATGGAAAAAAGTTGTTTTATGGTCCTTTAGAGATGTAATGTAAAATAAAATGAAAGCCAAATTATACATACTACAACACACTATAAGTATTTAGATATTCATAACAAATATTTGAGAAGGAATACTTGAACACCATTGCTTACACTGGTCTGCCTTTCTGCTATTAATACTCTGTTTCAGAGTGCATGCAACAGTCCATTAATTTAGTTCCTCTATGGTACATTGAAGCCTGGAAATGAAGAGCTCACAAGTAAGACTAAAAGTTCCTCACCATTTTCATGATGCATTTGCAAGCCTACTGCAAATGAACACTGAGTAATTATTCACAGCACTAAGTAACTACTTTTCAACATGAATAAGAATTGCATAATTGGGCATTAATAGTAAGAGAAGCACAATCATTTTGCTTTTATGTCGATCCTAAAAACGTCTGGTTATCTCTGAAGCTGCAGTTAAGAACAATCACTTTCGACTCAGTTGTGCACAATCCTCTATTTCAGTGATACTCATGACAATTTTGTTGGCATATGCGTAATAACAGAACAAATGCTGGGTGAAATACTCTGCGTATGTGTGTGGTGCTTAGTAGAGTGATAGTACTACAATAGGTAGTAATAATAATGATAAGAAAATATATTTTACTTTCAAGTTTGAATGCATTACCAACAGTGATTAAATAGCACAGAATAGTGCCTCTAAATATGATGCAATATCAAATATCTCTACTTCTGTCAATAATTAGTGTTGATTTAGAATTGTCTTGCAAATGTATTATGAAAATTTACCAGCCCAGATACAAAATCTACTCAGTCACCTTGTCCCATTATGGTGATAATGAAATGGGAAATTTCTTACCTTGTAATTTCTTTTCTTCTAGTTGTGTCTCATACAATTCTGTGATGTCTGGACTGTTTCCCTCCTCTCTGCAGTTCTAGAGTCTGTTCACTGTTGCACCCACAGTTCATTTTGGCCACACACCCTTTTCCAGCTTGCCATCAGAACAATTCATACAATATGCAAAAACTCTTAGAATATGGTAATACCAATAACATTAAAGTCAACAAGTGAACTATGTGCAGTAAGCTATCCAGCCAACAAACTGGAGACATTTAAAAAATAATGTTGTTCCTTGGCTAATGAAGCCATTCCAGGTTGGGTAGAATTTTGAGAGAGACTGCTAGCAGAAAGGAAATTTTCCATACTACAACTAACTGTCTCGCACTGTTCTGTGATGCATGGGAAGTAGGGAGCAGTAAATATTAAACAAGGAGGGATAAAGAAAGACAAATAGAGACATTTTCCCTTGAAAGTAAATGCCTGAATGACAAGTCACTTTTGCAATAGTGCATGCAGCACCTTCTTTCAGAAAGAAGCATCTGCAGAGAACAGAAAATCCACTTTGTAATGTTTAATAAAAGGTATAACTTGAAGATCATGTTGCTGCCTTACAGATTTCTTCAGCTGAAGCACAAGTTTGTTCTGCCCATGACATCACCAGAGATCTTGTACAGTGTGCCTTGATTCCTTTTAGAATACAGTAACCCCTCACTTAGCATTGTAGTTATGTTACTGAAAAATGAGACTTTATATGAAATGATGTTAAGGGAATCCAATTTACCCACACAAATTAATGTAAGTGGGGGGGGGTTAGGTTCCAGGGAAATGTTTTTTGCCATACAAAAGACATTATATACATATACAGTATATGTTTTAAACAATTTTAAACAAACTGTTTAATATTGTACACAGCAATGGTTGATTGTGAAGCTTGGTTGAGGTAGTGGAGTAAGAGGGTGGAATATTTCCCAGGGAAGTCCTTGCTGCTAAATGATGAACTAGCACTCGGTTGAGCCCTCAAGGGTTAATATGCTGTTGTTAATGTAGCCTCACACTCTATAAGGCAGCATGGATTGAGGCAGGAAGGGGGAACACAACAGATGGAGATTACACTTCCCTGCAAAAACTGAACTTGATCATGAGCCTACGCTATCCAGCTAGAGTGCACCACTCCCTCCTCCTGACAGCACATGCACGACTGAACAGATGCTGACTTTCCAAAGTCCTGAGAGGTGCGTGCATAAGTGAGAGAGAGAGAGATGTGCATTGCCCCTTTAAGTATGCTGACCCCACTTCAAGTATATTGCCCTTTTAAGATATCAGCCAGTTCAGACAGGAAACAACAGCTTCCAGCAAGCTCCCTCCTTTCCTTCCCTGAGGCCTGTCCCTATTCTCAGCTTCGTGGAGAGGGGATATGGAGTGGGGGGGGGCGGGGCAGGAGCAGGGGGACATCCTGACAGCAGCACCCCTCTTTCCCTCACCACCAAGCAGGAAGCTCTTGGGAGCAGCTCCAAGGCAGAGGGCAGGGCAGCAGCAGCATGGTGGGGTGGAGGGGGGATGGGCAGCAGAACTGCTACTGGGTAGCTGCCAAGTCACATACCTTACAGGTAATTTAGGGGAGCTGATGGGGGAGAAGCTGCCAGCCCCCCCGGGTTCTAATCCCCATAAGGAGGGGCTGCTCTTCCAGAAAATCTTACAAACAGTGGACAAAGCAGGCAGCTGCCAAACAACGTTATAAGGGAGCACTGCACAACTTTAAACGAGCTTGTTCCCTAATAGATCAGGCAACGTAACAACAAAACAGCGTTAACTGGGAAAATGTTAAGTGAAGAGTTACTGTAGGGCAGTCTGATGGCTTGAATGCCTCCACTATGCAAAACTTAATTCATTTGGCCAGAGATAGTTTGGATGCCCATTGACGTTGGCACTTTTGATGAAAGGGCACAAATAAAGAGCCTGATTGTCTCATCAATTCAGTGCGCCTGAGGTAAATCTTTAGTGCTGTACATACTCCCACATTATGGTACATGTTTTCAGTCAGATGCTGTGGATTTGCACATAATGATAGAAGAACCATGCAAGAAATGGAAGAGGAATTCACCTTTGGTAAGAAAGACTGTGGAAGTCCTTAGAACCACTATGTCATGATGAAGCACATCACGTGGCTCTTGCATGGATACAGCTGCTAACTCAGATACATCTAGCTAACACAGTAACCACAAAGTAGACTTTGATAGATAGAATGGTATGACCATTGCCTACAGGGTGGGTTGTTAGGGCTTTTAGTACCAATAGCAGATCCCACTTAGGAAAGACTGATCTGCCTTCAGGTCTAGCCAGTCTGACTGCTCTGAGAAATCTTGAGACTTGAGGATATTTGGTTAAGACCCTCAGAATCCTGCTTGTAAATTACTGCTTATGACTGCTTAACATATTGTGGTGCTGGGCTGAAGCCCTTGTCCAAACCATCCTGGAGAAAATCCAGAATAGCTGGAATTCCAGAGTCGTTGGGGTATGTTTTCTTTTTGGCACTATGAGCTGAACCATGACCAGATTGAGAAGGCTTTTAGTGTGGTAGTCTGTGTGGAGGTCAGCAGAGTCCCAATCACTTTGGATGATAATCCAGGTTCAATTAATGTTTCACTCCCAATAGTCAACTTATGAGTTGGAGAAAGACTGGATCTGGATGGAGAATGGGGCCTTAGTGAAGGATGTCTATTGTCACTGGTACATACAGTGGAGGCACCAATGTCATATTTACTAAGTCCAAAAAACATGATGTACTCTGCTAGCATCGAGCTCATAGACTCATAGGTCAGAAGGGACCAATATGATCATCTAGTCTGACCTCCTGCACAAGGCAGGCCACAAAACCCTACTCATACACATTTATAACAACCCCGAACCCATGACTGAGTTATTGGAATCTCAAAATTGAGATTTGAAGACCTCAAGCTGCAGGGAATCCACCAGCAAGCGACCCATGCCCCACGCTGCAGAGGAAGGCGAAAAACCTCCAGGGCCTCTGCCAATCCGCCCTGGAGGAAAATTCCTTCCCGACCCCAAATATGGCGATCAGCTAAACCCTGAGCATGTGGGCAAGACTCACCAGCCAGCACCCAAGAAAGAATTCTCTGCAGTAACTCAGTTCCCATCCCATCCAACATCCCCTCACAGACCATTGAGCAGACTTATCTGCCGATAATCCAAAATCAATTGCCCAAATTAAACTATCCCATCATAACATCCCCTCCATATACTTATCAAGCTTAGTCTTAAAGCCCGATAAGTCTTTTGCCCCCACTACTTCCCTCGGAAGGCTGTTCCAGAACTTCACTCCCCTAATGGTTAGAAACCTTCGTCTAATTTCAAGTCTAAACTTCCTAATATCCAGTTTGTACCCATTCGTCCTCGTGCCTACATTAGTACTAAACTTAAATAATTCCTCTCCCTCTCCTAACGTTAATCCCCCTGATATATTTATATAGAGCAAGCATATCCCCCCGGAGCCTTCTTTTGGCCAGGCTGAAAACAAGCCAAGCTCTTTGAGTCTCCTTTCATAAGGCAGATTTTCCATTCCTCGGATCATCCTAGTAGCCCGTCTCTGAACCTGTTCCAGTTTGAATTCATCCTTCTTAAACATGGGACACCAGAACTGCACACAATATTCCAGGTGGGGTCTCACCAGCGCCGTATATAACGGCACTAACACCTCCTTCTCCTTGCTGGAAATACCTCGCCTGATGCATCCTAAACCGCATTTGCTTTTTTAACAGCCATATCACATTGGCGGCTCATAGTCATCCTGCTATCAACCAATACCCCAAGGTCCTTCTCCTCCTCCGTCGTTTCCAACTGATGCGTCCCCAACGTATATCTAAAATTCTTATTATTAATCCCTAAGTGCATGACCTTGCACTTTTCACTATTATATTTCATCCTATTACTATTACTCCAGTGTACAAGGTGGTCCAGATCTTCCTGAATAGTATCCCGGTCCTTCTCCGTGTTAGCAATACCCCCAGCTTCGTGTCATCCGCAAACTTTATTAACACATTCCCGCTCTTTGTGCCAAGGTCAGTAATAAATAGGTTAAATAAGATCGGTCCCAAAACCGATCCTTGAGGGACTCCGCTAGTAACCTCCTTCCAGCCTGACAGTTCACCCTTCAGTACGACCCGCTGGAGTCTCCCCTTTAACCAGTTCCTTATCCACCTTACAACTTTCACATTCATCCCCATCTTTTCCAATTTAACTAACAGTTCCCATGCGGAACCGTGTCAAACGCCTTACTGAAATCGAGGTAAATTAGATCTACCGCATTTCCTTTGTCTAAGTAATCCGTCACCTTCTCAAAGAAGGAGATCAGGTTGGTTTGGCACGATCTACCTTTAGTAAATCCATGTTGCAACTCGTCCCAATTACCATTGACCTCAATGTCCTTAACTACTTTCTCCCTTAAAATTTTTCCAAGACCTTACACACGACAGACGTCAAGCTAACAGGCCTATAATTACCCGGATCACTTTTATTCCCTTTCTTAAAAATAGGAACTACGTTAGCAATTCTCCAGTCGTACGGCACAACCCCCGAGTTTACCGATTGCTTAAAAATTCTCGCTAACGGGCTCGCAATTTCACGCGCCAGTTCTTTAATATCCTCGGGTGGAGATTGTCCGGTCCTCCGATTTTTGTCCCATTAAGCTGTTCAAGTTTGGGCCTCTACCTCAGATGCGGTAATATCCACCTCCATATCCACATTCCCGTTTGTCATCCCTCCATCGTCCCTAAAACTCCTCACTAGTCTTATTAAAGACCGAGGCAAAGTACTTATTTAGATATTGGGCCATGCCTAGGTTATCCTTAACCTCCGCTCCATCCTCAGTGTATAGTGGCCCCACTTCTTCTTTTCTTTGTTTTCTTCTTATTTATGTGGCTGTAGAACCTTTTACTATTGGTTTTGATTCCTTCGCAAGGTCCAGTTCTACGCGGCTTTTAGCCTTCCTCACTTTATCTCTACACGTTCTGACCTCACTAAGTAGCTTCCCTTGCTAATCCCGCCTTTCTTCCACTCCCTGTAAGCTTTCTGCTTTTTCCTAATCCCCTCTCTGAGTTGCTTGCTCATCCAGCTTGGCCTACAACTCCTGGCCATGGTTATTTTCCCCCTTTCTTGGGATGCAGGCTTCCGACAGTTTTCCGCAGCTGCGACTTAAAGTAATTCCAGGCTCCTCCGCATTTAAATCCACAAGTTCCTCCGTCCAATCCACTTCCCTAACTAATTTCCTTAACTCTTTAAAATTAGCCCTCGAGAAGTCGAAAACCCTAATCCCAGATCTACGTTTGTTTATCCTTCCATCTAATTTGAATTGAATCAGCTCATGATTCACTCGAACCAAGGTTGTCCCCTACCACCATTTCTTCTACGAGGTCCTCACTACTCACCAAAACCAAATCTAAAATGGCATCCCCTCTCGTAGGTACTTCAACTACTTGAGCTATAACTATCAGCTTTGCTTCCCCTCACCTTTATCTTCTGAATCACCATCTCTAGACGTCAATGTGGTGGGAATGCATAAAGCAAGCCCTTTGGCACCTGTGTGCAAGAGCATCCTTCCCCAGTGACCTGGGATAGCTTCCCTGCTACTTTGCCATTCGCAAGAACAGGAAGTTGCCAAACAGTCTGACTGCCAGAATGCCAAATATGCGGCGGCACAGAGCCTAAATCCGAACTCTTTCCTTTCTCAGTAGAAAAGTCTTTGTCTAAGGATGGCTCTCTCAGACTTTTTATGTACTTTTCTTCCCCTTTTTGTGCTTCCTGTGGTGTGTGGTTTGTTTTTGTTGTTGTTTTTTTTTTTTTTTGCAGTGTTGGAGGGTCTGCTTTACAGAAGTCCCTGCATGAGTGTAGCCATGGTAGAGTGTGTTGCATCCCTTTTTATAAAAAGCCTCGAGTCCTCTAGATATTGTTCCTTCTGTGTCCTCACACACTGAGTCCCAGTGCCACTACTTTTGCAATGGGGTCTTGTTCTTAGAATCCCAATTCACACTGGGAATTAGGGAAGCTGGGTAGAAGCCCTACTTTTTCCCCTAGGGAGCTGAGGACCAACTTTAAGAGGTTAAAGTTGAATCACTTAAGATATTTTTTTCTTTTGGCTCAGGTCTCCAGGGTAGGGAAGAGGGACCTGACATGCCAGTCTGTCTCTGAGCCCTGTGCCCTGGCAGTGTGAGAGTCAGCTTGCTGTGAACAGCTAGGACATAGATCACCCTCTGAAGAGCCTGTAAATGTCGCTGCGCATATAGAGCACTGCTCTGATTTAGCCAGTGTTTGTGGGACAGCCCTGCCATAGACTGAGAGTGGGGCAACAGAGGATCCCAAGATGGGTAACACTGCAGCAGTGAATGTGAGGCTGAGACACCATGGTGCCAATTACCCAATCTGGTGGAGGAGGAGGAGAGGAGAAGGAAAATAGCTTCATTGCTCACTACTGTCTCAAGAAACAAATTAAAAGTAAAGTTGGCAAAGGAAACGGTGTCTGTTTGCTTTGCTCCTGAACAACTACTACCATGGAGGCAGAAGTTCTGGTGGCAAGTGGAAGAAGGGGGATAGCCAGTATGGGCTATGCTGTAATGCTGAACTGCCTCCAGAGCTGCAGAGAGGGGAAAAGACCCTACTTCACAGAATTGTAGGAGATGCTTGGCCATCAAAGCAAGTTATTCATTCTAAGTAAGTATTATTTCAAATGTTTACACAATTTAAAACATTAAGTAATGTCTCACAATTATCTCCCACAGCAGAATAGAACTCAAAATACATGAAGTGACCCAAATAAACATTTTACTTATATCACCGATCGTGATGGAAATAACTGCAGAAGCTATTTTTAAATACTTTCAACATTCTGAATTTATAATGAATGATTTTCTTATGGAAATACATATTTATGAACAGATGTCTGGTCTCCTGGGCTGGTCATATTTCAGATGATACTAACAAGTAGTGCAAATTTTAAAACTTACCAGGGAACTGATCATGCGTTGAGAAGACCGTGCAATATTGGCAGGCAGGCCAAAGAAATCAGGTTTATCGTTTTCTGGAAGGCTTTCAATAATATCACGGTAATCCTACAAAAAGGGGTAGAAGAGTATAGATAATAGTAAATTTTTTCAGTGCAATCACAGCTCATGAAAATCAACAGTATATGATCAAAAGAATTCCATCAACATATTTTCAAAACATAAACTCTCAATTCATAGGATTTATAATTAATTGAATAATAGCATTTTGAGGACATCACTAAAATAGTACCAGCAACGAAATGGAGCAATGACTTAAGCATATGAACATATGACATGATATACCATAGAATCTGCTAATATTGAAACACTGTAATGAAATAGAACAGAAATCCCAAGTTGCTTCAGTTTACAATTGGCAAACATCAACTCTGATAATAGTGAAGTTGTGACTTCACCGTACAAAGGCCCTCTGCAGTATAATTACAAGACTTCAACAGATCAGTTTGATATATATCCTACATTGCTATTATCACCACGTTTAAAGTTTTTCACTATTTGGAATTGAATTTGGAACTATTAGTCACTTCCTCCTTCATATTGTAGTCCAATGCAAGATGCTTCCACTTACATTTAAATCTTTGACAAGTTACCATTTATTATACATAGTATGAAATGTGCGGCATTAAAAGATATGGCTACATGGTGATAGGAAGGGTAGAGTAGAACCAGCTTTGTGTCTAAAAGACACTCGAGCTACTGTTCTAATGGAAGGAACATGAAACAGGGTATCTCTTACTACCCCACCAAACCAGGTGTCTGGAGGCCTGTCTCTATCCTATTATCCAGCAGAGCATGTGCACTTGGGTTGGGCCCTGATACTGCTAACACTTACACACATGCTTAACTTGACTACTGTGAATAGGCCATTTAAAAATATTGAATCATAAAGGGTCTTTGGCATACATAAACTATTTCTCAGAGTCTTCTCAAAGTCAAATGTACCTCTGATGCCAGCATGTCACTCTACATGGTGCAGTCATGACTACTCTCTATCATAGGGAACTGAAATCCTTTGACATAACATACTCCTTCACAGCCTGCCTGTTCTATATCCCATCTGGCCTCTCTGTTACCCAGGGTTCTTGCAACCCAAAGCTCTTGGTAACTTTTACTCTGTGTGAGGAGGTGTCAAGAAATAAACCAGGGGAGACATGGCCATCCGATAGATGGCTGGCACAAACAGGACAACACAAGAGTGCTTTCACTTAAAGCTAAACTTTACTTAGTCTCAAGCACTTACACACATCCGCAACAAGATTAGTAAAACACCCCCAACCCTTGATAATTACCAAAGTTGAGTGTGACTTTCGAGCAACACAGTGGCAGCCCGTCTCCTGGTGGGGAACACAAGATGCAGCCAGAGGGATAGACCAGTCCCGAAGAGTCCCAATATCTCAAGCTTTTCCCCGTTATTTATACATTAGTAATAGAATGACATGTCCCTTAAAGAAACCTTGTTAAGTAAGCAATTTCAATGATCAAGCAAGAGGCTGCTTCTGATTACTGATTAACCAGGTGTGGGTTTTTCCAGTGTCTGCAGCCTTGAGACCCCAACAGAAATTCCTGGGGCATATCAGCAATTTCAACACAATTCTTATCAGGAAGGATGCAGGGTCAAGCTGCCCTTTCTGTGGCACCCAAAACCCCCTCCCCTCCTGCCTTGGTCAAGCTGAGAGCGCTGAATGGCCAATTTACAGCTTGCTGACTAGGCCATCTTTAACAATAAGCCACAGTGGTTTCAAGCACTTTACTGGTTTTCCAAAGTCTCCCTGTACATCTCCATCTGCTCTCTCAGTGCCATCTTTCAGTTTCTCCTCCACACACTGCTGCTCTCACTCCAATCGATTACAACCTGTTACTCTACCACACACGCAGCTGGAATTTAAGGTGAGATTCATTTTTCATAAATTAATGTAAGGGCCAAGCAAGGAAATCAAGAACAGCAAGACAACAATACAATACAAAATGTAACAATACAAATTGATGCAAACTTGTTTCTTAAGTATCTGCAAACAAAGATAACATGTTGTTACACTTCTCACAGGTCCCATTATGAGGGGTGATTTGTTAGCCAAATACATTTCTCACACAGATCTGTTTCTTCCCACTGTTCATTATTGTACAGTACATACAAAAACCTTAATCAAGAAAACATCATCAGTTAACTCTTTGTTATTTCAAGTTTCTCTAGTATTTTTATCATTCTGTTATTTTAGTGTCTCTTATTTTCAATCTTTGTTTAATATTTGGGACTTTTCATACATTTTCATCAATATCAAATTTCAAAATCTATAAAAAATGAAGCGTGCAGGAATAAATATTTAAGTGCTTTTCCCTGTTAAGCATTAGCATTATTATTGATGACTATTAGTGTTATAGGGCGTAGCCCTACAGGGATTGAATACCCTTCAGTTCCCATTAATTTCAGTGGGACTGAAGTGTACTCAGAAACTTGCAGGAATCTGCCTTTAATTAGTATGTTCATTTGGTAATTTAATACTGTAAGAAAAAGAAGATTTGGTTTCCATGTCTGATAAGGCAAGCATACATACCAAAATACTGCAGGAATTGGGTAGAGAGATGGAATATGGGAAGCTGGTCATCTTCTTGCCCCTAAGATTTAAACCTCCAATGACTCTGGAATGAAAAAGCTGTTCCAGATAGGTCCGAAGGACTCTCATGTCAAAGTAATTATCTATGCGGCCTCCATAAATAGCATTTTCAAACAGGCCATGCACAAATTCCCACTGAAAATCTTTGGAACCTGTAAGTTACAAAATATTACTGTCACATTGACCTTTTTTTGCACTGTGTGATGAACATTTTGTCTTATTATAGTTATTCTTCAGAGAAACAAGGAAATACAAAGAACCCCAGTAAAGTAATACAATTATTACTAAGCAATTTATTTCTTAACTGTAATCAAAAAGTAAAATAAAATAGCCGTAAAATGTAAAATATTAAATGTTCCAACAGCTATATTGCAAATGTTTGCAAATATTTTTTCCTGTGATAAGAGTGTAATTAATGTGTTTTAAATCCTACTGAGTGACATAAATATTGCAGATGTCTTGGGGAACTTTTTATTGTAGATCTCACACATCAATCAACCCTATTTAGTTGGAGAACAAGAGTACCTTCTCACTAGAAGCCATTCCATATTCAATTGTGGTCTCCTACCTCCTAATCCTTTGTCATCAGCCTGCTCAACTTCCCTACCTCCAATGGATCTTTAAGTGTGTTACAGCCATATCCCTTTGCGCAGTGATCTCATCAGGCCTCATAAAATAAGCAGGGTGATTGAATAATACCCTACCATGCCAAAGGAAGACATTGTTACTGAGATTCTGGCTTTCTGATGTGATGTAAAAAGAGGTCCAGGTTATCTGTGATCATAAGAGATCACAAGACTACTGTGTTTAAAATTAAGGATGTTAACACTGGTGTTCTGACCAAACTGTATTCAATAAATTACATTCTGCGTACTTAGTTATATCCTACAGTTTAAAATAAAATCTCTTCTCCCCTCATTTCTTGTCCCAAACTACAGAGGAGGGTTAAATCAATGCCACATTTCACCCAATATGTGATTTTTTGGCATGTGTGAAGTAATAATGGTGGAAAAGAACTTTGAGATTCTTCAAATGAAAAGATTTGGTATTACATTTAAGTTATCAGTGTTCACACTCACACTCCAATTACTGCAGGGCAAAACTGCTCTCACCACAATAGTTAATATCCAGGGCCCAAAGTCTCTTGGTAATATATTCAAACTGTTAAGTCTACATGTACATGGAATGACTTTCAAAAGTACTAACCACATATAAACCCCATTTAAATCAATAGGAACTAGAGATATTGAACCCTTTTGAATACTGGGTACTAGTTTTATTGGGATGTTCGAACTTAAGGGCCTTACCAAAAAAATCCTTATGATTTTTGTGTAAGTGAAATAAACAGAGGATCGAAATTAGAACTGGCTGGCACATTTTCAAAACAATGAAATTTTGCTGAAATATGCTGTTTTGTGGATGTATATCATTCAATCAAGGCAGAGGAATGAAAAAAAGACACATACACACTATAGTCTGGTAGTTAGGGCACTGGCCTGGTATGGGAGATACCCAGATTCAAGTCCCGGCTTTGCCTGATTTGCGGTCTCCCACATCCCAGGCCAGTGACTGAACCCACCAGGCCACATTCAAGCATGCACACTTACTTCTGTGATAATGTTCAAAATATTTTGGTTTTGATCCGGAAACAGAACAAAAACAAATTTAAAAACCTCAACAGTTGCCATGAAACAGAACTGTCATCCCCCAGTCAGCTCTAATTGAAATTATTGGTGATAATTGAAATAGCCAAATTATTTAAAAAAAACATTCTTTGATCTGCTAATTTTATAAACATTTGAAATGAAAGACACTCAGAAATACTAGACTAGGCAAAGAAAGGAATCAGCAATCCTTAAAGAGTAACTTACCATCAAAGAGTCCATCAATAACATCATACCCTGCACGGAGATCAGATAAAGAAAATTCATAAAACTTGGTCCAACCCTACCATTAAAACAAACAAAAAGTTCACATGAGTTATGAATCAATGAGAATTAAATGAACATGAAAAAAATAAACAAAAATAGATGCTTCTAGAATATATATAACATGTAAAACCCGGGGGAAAAAATCTACATCACTGGTTTGAAGCCATCTTTTCTAGGCTGCTGCTCAGAGATACACGAACAGGCAGCACAGAGACAATATGACAAACATATCCATCAATGTGTTTAATTTTACATAGGTGTACAGGCTAGATGCCATCAGGCATATGCCAACTTCTGTAGCAACTGACAGTTTTTCTATAAAAACAAATGTATTTTAAAAATCCTAGACTAAGCTAGGCTTCTTGAAAATGAGGCACATGAGGATGCAACTCTCTCCCTTCTCTAACAGCGCTTGTTGCAACAATGACTCATTGATAACTATGACTAGACAACTCACTTCCTTACTCTCAGTGACTTTTTTGAATTTCAGTTTCCTTTCAGACTTTGATAAGTATGTCTGCTTCTTTTAACCACTGCCTACAACACACACCAACCATTTTACTCCTCATCTTATTTTATCTCTATATTAAGAAAAAAAACCAGAAAAAACAATGCAGCAAGCCATCAGCAAGCAAGCAGCGATGCCTGCAACATGTACATTCTTAAATCACTGGCACAGTACCTAGATCCTTATTTGTTGGTGATTGTATTATTCTTTGTATAGTATTAATACACACTAAATAATTTACAAACAGGTATAAAGACAAAAAGTACCTGTCTCAACATGTTCACAAGGCAAAGAGGTATATAGGCACAAAGCGGGATATACACCATATATGAAATACATTAAACTAGCTGACTAGTAAATCTCAAAACATAAATTGCTAATGGAGATCACCAGCAAATAGCAGTGTTTCTGGTGGGGGTTCTGCAGGGAACTATTCTCACTTCAAAGCTATTAAAATTTCTAAATTAAATTATCTGGAAGAAAATATAAAATAATTGCTGATAAAATTTGTAGACGAAACAGAGATGGGATGGCAAATAATGATGAGAATGGGTCATTCACACAGAGTGACTTAGATCAGTGGTTCTCAAAGCCAGTCCACCGCTTTCTCAGGGAAAGCCCCTGGTGGGCCGGGCCGGTTTGTTTACCTGCCGCATCTGCAGGTTCAGCCGATCGTGGCTCCCACTGCCCTTCCCACAGACCCCATTGGCCTGGAGTGGTGAACCTGCAGATGCAGCAGGTAAACAAACTGGCCTGGCCCACCACGGGCTTTCCCTGAACAAGCAGCAGACCAGCTTTGAGAACCATTGACCTAGATTACTTGCTAAATTGGGGAAATCAAATTACATGCATTTTAATACTGCAAATGCAATGCCCTACATCTACGCACAAATACTGTAAGCCATAGTTTCCAGAATACAATCCCCATCCTGAAACAAGAACTCTGAAAAGGACTTAGAGGTCATTAGAATCATAGAGGATTAGGGTTGGAAGAGACCTTAGAAGGTCATCTAATCCAAACCTCTGCTCAAAGCAGGACCAACCCCAGCTAAATTATCCCAGCCAGGGCTTTGTCAAGCCAGGCCTTAAAAACCTCTAAGGAAGGAGATTCCACCACCTCCCTAGGTAACCCATTCCAGTGCTTCACCACCCTCCTAGTGAAAAAGTTTTTCCTAATATCCAACCTAGACCTCCCCCACTGCAACTTGAGACCATTGCTCCTTGTTCTGTCATCTGCCACCACTGAGAACAGCCTAGCTCCATCCTCTTTGGAACCCCCCTTCAGGTAGTTGAAGGCTGCTATCAAATCCCCCCTCCCTCTTCTCTTCTACAGACTAAACAAGCCCAGTTCCTTCAGCCTCTCCTTTTAAGTCATGTGCCCCAGCCCCCGATCATTTTCGATGTCCTCCGCTAAACTCTCTCCAATTTGTCCACATCCTTTCTATAGTGGGGGCCCCAAAACTGGATGCAATACTCCAGATGTGGCCTCACCAGAGCCAAATAGAGAGGAATAATCACTTCCCTTGATCTGCTGGCAATGTTCCTACTCATGCAGTCCAATATGCCATTGTAGATAACAAACAGAACACAAGCTCCCATTGCAAACAATCTTTCAGTATATAAAAGGAATACTGAGCAAGAATAAGGAGGTAATATTACCTCTATGGTTTATTAGCAGCACCACTACAGGAATATTTGTTCAGTTTTCATGTCCACACTTAAAAAAATATATACTGAAAAATCAGACAAGATTCAGACAAATGCTACAAAAATGATTTGGGGTCTGGAAAACATGCTTAAAAAATACCAGGCTAAAGGAGCTCTATCACAGAGGTTGAGAGGTGACTTGGATACAATATATTACCCACAAAAGGAGAAGATAACTGCTGCTAGAGGGATCTAATCAAGCAAAGACATAACAAAATTCAATGGCTGGAAGTTCAATTCAAAAAAATTCAAACTGGAAAAAGATGCAAATTTTTAACAAGGAGGGTAATTAACTAGTCATCAGAACAAGTTACTAAAGCACATGGTAAATTCTCCATCATTTTGAAACTTTAACTCAACCTCTGCCCTCTTTTGAAAAGATATGCTATAGTGTCAACCACAAATTTTGGGGCAAGATGCAGGCATCATGGAGGAAATGGCCTGCGTCAAGCAGGAATTGAAACTAGATGAACATAACTGGTCCTTCTGGCCTTAAAATCTGAGCGGTGAAGTTTGGCATATTTTTTATTATTTCCATGATTTCTGTGTGGACAGTTCTAATTTGAAGTTACATTTTAAGTCTTTTGGTTAATTAACACATCTCTGCATAGAAGTCTAATTTTAGAAGCTTTTATGGACAAAGTACATTTTGAGAAATGACTTGAAGGAGGAAAGCGTGGAAGTATGGCAGACTGGAACAGGCAGTAGGTTTTAGCTTTAGGGGCCATAATCAGAAAAGGCTCAGTCAAACGTGAGATTTCATAATGATTAAGTGATCTTAATTTATATTATACTGTTTTTAACAAGAAACAATATTCGATGTTAATCATTTTTTTCTTACAACTCTCCCTGTTCTGAGTCAAATTTTTTTATAGCCTACTTCCCAAACTCATGATTGTATGCCTGGCTGTCCTGCAAATTGGTCTATTTAAGGTCTGCTGATATTTGGTTCATGTGCCAAATCTTTGGCCTCTCCCTTGGTCCTCTTCTATCTATGATCATTGTAAGGGCCATCCTACTAATATAACACTCAGTTCTCAGTTGGATATGTCCATACCAAAATACCTTCACCTCCTTCAACTTCCCTTGAATTGGAGCAACCTGCATTAGCCCTTAACCCAATTTTATTTCATGGAGTGGCCAACCAGTTGACCATCTCAAAATCTTAATTTCCATAATGGAGAGTATGCTGATTTATTTGCTTGTGGCTGGCGATGCCTCTGTTCTGTATATATCTGATCAATGTTGTTATACAATATCCTCAATTGAATGATACATTTAAAACCAAACTTCCAGCCATAATATTACTGTAGTGACCCTGTAGGTCCTTTAACAGCACCATCCACCACCTCTGCAATTAGGGTCATGGTACCTTTAAACAAGGACCCAAAAAGGAAAAGAAAGCAAAAACAAAGAAAAGACTTCAATCATTCTAGCCTAAATCAAAGGACAATAAAACAGTCACAGGAAAGGTTCATTTAGCCTCAGGTCCAAATAAAAACAAACCAAATGCAGGGAAGCTTCCTTTTCTCTAGTCTAGGTATCCAGAAACCATGCAGGGCTGCTCCCTTCAATCAAGGATCCAGTTAGAAAACAAGCAGACAAATTCTTACTACGGTTATAGTCTCTAGACTTCAGTATAATTCTTTTCAGTTCAAGCCAGGTAAATAATTCCCAGTTTTTCCTCTCCCACCCAGGATCTAGGTTCAGGAGGAGACCAGACATCACCCTCCCTCCCTTGAAAGTATCTTTTCCTTTTTTATAGCTTCCTCCACTTACGAGACATAGCTGTCAATTCTACCTCCAAACATTCTACAGGTCCCAGTTCCTTTCTCCGGGTTTGGCAACTTGGTGATCTTTAAGGGCTAGTTTCTACCTTTCTGTTTAGTGAAGAGGTTTTTAATACTTTATTGAATCAAGCAAGGAGGGAGCACATACACTTTGTCACAGAGCCCCAAACCTGCATCAGGACATCAGCTAAATCAGACCTCTAAGCCCATGAACAGTGCCACTGGAACAAATGGGACTCTGAAAAGCTGTAGGTGTCTACGCTATTAAGCCTTAGTTCTGTACTGAGGCCATATCCAAACATTAAGATCTCCAAATTAGTAGCCACCACAAAGTTCCACATCAGTAGCCATATTTCTCACTTCTGCATGCCCAAACATACACAAAAGTGCATATTTTATTTTAAATAGCAAACTTAAAATCTGGTATATGAAATGAAAGAAAATATTGTAGTAAATAAACAAAACATTGGCAAGCAATTAGAGTACTTACCTGAGGGATATAATTTCTTCTTTCTTGGCATGCAGCATGAAACCACGCCAAACTAAAGAGTGCATGGGCTCGAGACACATTGCCCTTTTTACTAATCTGCTCTGGAGTCCAAGATTCATAGGTTCTCATCAAATTCTTTTTTAGGCCTGGAGGGGCCTAGGTAGACAAAAATAACATATATATGTGTGACAAAAATAACATATGTGTGTTTATTTATATATATTATTTATATTATATTAGTTAATCAACTATATATATATATATATATATATATATAAATGTCTAGCACTAATTAATTCCTAAATCTTCAAAATTAACTCAATTAGATTCAGAAAATAAGAAAAAAGGATGAATAAAGAATTATAGTAGGTGGCCTAATAATATAATCATCTTAGACTGGAGATAATATTGACTCACTGAAGCGAATACTGAACAGAACACTAAACAAATTAGGGGGGCTGAAATGCAGTATAAGAAAGATTAAGGAAAGACCATCAGCTTGAAATGTGTTCATTTAAAAACAGACTGAATAAAATTTTGTTCAAATACAAATAAAATAGTTTCTTGTTTTACAATCACTATTACTATTTATTATTTATGTTTCAATAAAACCTAGTGGTCTTGAACAAGGATCAGGGCCCCCTGTGCTATGCATGTAGTCATAGTACATACATATGATAAGAAGAGACAGTCTCTGCTCAAAAGTACAAGTCAAGAGACAACACAAAAATATAAGATGTGGAGAGCACAAAGGAACAGTGAGAAAATTATGATTACTGTAATAAGATGATGTCATAAACAGACAGTTAAGGGTTAATGCCTCTTTTACCTGTAAAGAGTTAAGAAGTTCACCTAGCCTAGCTGACACCTGACCAGAGGAACCAATGGGGGACCAAGATGTTTCAAAAGGAAGGAGGGAAGTTTTCCTTTGTTTAGAGTCTCAGTTTCAGCCGGAGTGAAAAAGATCAAGGAACCAGCCTCTTATCAGAGTAGTAAGTTTTAGAAAGGGATAAATAGGTTTATGTTTATTTTCTTTGTAACTTGTCTTGGCATCATTAAGGGAATTATCAAAATTGGGTATTTGGGTACTTTTTTGTGTAACTAAATTTGTGTCCAGGGGAACATCCTCTGTGTTTTAAATCTGTGGTCTGTGAGAGTAGCTGGTATGCTAATCTCTCCCAGAGGGTTTTCTTTTACCTTTCTTTTCTTTAATTAAAAGCCTTTTTCTTAATAACTGATTGATTTTTCCTTGTTTTTTTAGATCCAAGGGGGTTGGATCTGGATCCACCAGGAGTTGGTGGGAGAAAGGAGGGGGGATGGTTAATTTCTCCTTGTTTTAAGAGCCAAGGGTTTGGATCTGTGTTCACCAGGGAACTGGTGAAGTCCCTCAAGACTACCCAGGGAAAAAGGTAGTACTTGGGAGTGGTGGCAGTGATACCAGATCTAAGCTAGTAATTAAGCTTAGAAGTGTCCATGCAGGTCCCCACATCTATACCCTAAAGTTCAGAGTGGGGAAGGAACCTTGACAGAAGGTAACACTACATAACAGTTGCCAAGCCATTAACAAGTGTTTTTTGTAGGTATGTGAACACAAGAATGGCCACATTGGCTCAGATCAATGGTCCATCTAGCTCAGTATCCGGTCTTCTGGTAGTGGTCAGTGTCTGATGCTTCAGATGGAATGAACAGAACAGGGCAATTATTGAGTGGAGAGGTGGTGTCAAAGGGGACTAGGTTTAAATCATGTTTTCTTATTTGTAAAGATTTTTTTCCTCTCCTTTGAAAAAGAGAATGTTTTTGGCTAATTTCGCCTACTTACAACAGTAGCAAAATATTTTCTGACTGATTTTTTAATAAGTTGATGATTTTCCTTAAAATAAATATGTACATCTTGACCAGATGATGATTAAGGGGCTTTGACAACCGTATAATAATCACCCGTGAAAACAAGCCAAGTGAACAACTAATATCCTTAGTAAGAAGAAGATGTTGGGGTTACAAGAAGAGAGAAACGAAAGAATCCGTGCAGTTATATCATTGTGGAGCCTAAGTGATTTTAGAGTTTGTGGATCCAGCACCAAGGAGCTAGAACATCAGAAAAGGGGCTAGAATCTCAGAGACTTCATGGCTAGCGTGTTATTCAAGCACACAACATTGGTAAGAAGGTGTCCCTACCCTGAATGCCTAACGTAAAAATTCCACTCAGTATGGAACTGCCAACATTTTGGAATGCAGAATACAGATCCATCAGACCTTATAATATGGAGCTGCTAGAGTCTAACTGGAGGAAAACATCTGAGGACTGCTGGTTCAGGTGTTCCTGAGAAAAGCATCTGCTCTGTCCACCCCTTGAATTACCTCCTTTCTGTGGCAAAGAATCATCTGCTGTCAGAGAAGAAGAGCTAAACAATGTAAGAAGCACCAAGGACAGCAAACTGCTGTTCCAGTAGGTAGCCTAGATCACCAAAGACATCAGTGAAGCGTGTCTGAAGATATGGCAATCCCACAGGTACTTTGGATGATAGCTCAGTACACTGGAATCTCTGTCACTATTCTAGGATAGCTTGCAGCCATGAACTGACTTGGACAATAAAGTCTCATGGCAAAAACCTAAATAGATGCCATTGCTCAGAACAGTCTTTCCAAATCAAAGCATCAAGGGAGCCCTTCTGTGACAGATGCAGTCAAACAATTTCCTTTCAGTGAGTACCATCAAATCATGGATGGTAACTAATGCTCAAATATCACCCCAGCCTGCTTGGCATCTAAGGAGAGAGGGGACACCAATACCTTTAAAGCAGGTCCATGCCAGAAGATGATTAAGGGGCTTTGACAACCATATAAACCATGCCAAAGTGTCAAAACTTGGGATATGTCTAAGATGCCAATGCCAAGGAGCTGAAATTCTGGTGGACCTTATCTACAAGTCTGATGGTTGAGATCTCACCTCTGAAGCTTGTGTGTTTCGGTAATTCACCTTCTGGCAACTATACACCAGAGTGAAGTGACACCTCACCTTCTTGGCACTCTTGCAGCAAGTTTAAAGCACTGGCATGATGAGGCACATCATTGATATGCAATGCACCTTACTACCAAAGATGCTCCAGAGTGTCTTATCTGCCAATTGCTAAGGTATTCGTGCCAGTGTGCTAAGGTAGGGATGCTGAGGCACTTTTCCTGACTGGTGCATCCAGGCAGAGGTGCTGATGCATTAGATTGCCTTCTACATTGCCTAGCTAAATCTGAGTCTCCTTTGACTGGCAACACTGAATCCAGGCACAGGTGCAGAACTGTAGAGTATCACTCCTACCTCACACTGATGTAACAAGGTTAAGGCACAGATAACTGATTGTCTGTAGCTCATACCTCAGGTCAGATATACAGGAATGCCTCTTCTGCATGTCAGATTTCTGTGTCTTCAGGTTTCTGGGCTCAAGAGTTCCTGCAAGTCTTGACCTCAACACAGAAAGAAAAAGTCTCTACAGTCTCTAGATCCCTCCCAATCACGATAGCATGTCTTAACAACTCCAGCAAGGAGCAGAACTGGAAACTTCATTAGTCTTGTGGCAGGGACCTAAGAGTTTGCCATCCAGAAAGTATCATAGGAAATAACTTAAATGTTGTGTAGTGAGGTACTGGTGGAAGGAATTTTCATTTGAAATGAACCCTTGAAAAACAAGATCGGAGAAACACAAAAGAAAACATCTTGCATGTTGCATCCAACGAAGTGGGTATTGACCCACGAAAGCTCATGCTCCAATATGTCTGTTAGTCTATAAGGTACCACAGGACTCTTTGCTGCTTTTACAAAAGAAAACAGAGATTCAAGAACCTAATATACAATTTGTCTGACAAAGCAAGTGCTCTCAGGCTGGAAAGACAGACAGATATATCAAGGGCAAGCAACTGCCCTAAGCTGTCACAGGCAGATAAACTTCGAAAATGAAGCAATTGCTCAGTGTTTCAACTAGTAGACTAGATCAGGAAGCAGCTGCATTGAACTGCAGATTTACTCCAGCTCAGAGAAAACAACCAAAGCTTTGAAAGAAGCTACCAATTAAGCCTGAAACAAAAGGATGAAGTGAGAAAGGCTAAAAAGCCATGTAGAGTTGGACCTTGCAAAGGGAATTAAAACCAATAGTAAAAGGTTCTATAGCCATATAAATAAGAAGAAAACAAAGAAAGAAGTGGGACCGCTAAACACTGAGGATGGAATGGAGGTTAAGGATAATCTAGGCATGCCCAAATATCTAAATATAAATACTTTGCCTCAGTCTTTAATAACTAATGAGGAACTTAGGGATAATGGTAGGAAAAATGGGAATGAGGATATGGAGGTAGATATTACCACATCCGAGGTAGAAGCCAAACTCGAAACAGCTTAAATGGGACGAAATCGGAGGGCCCAGATAATCTTCATTCAAGAATATAAAGAAACTGGCACATGAAAATTGCAAGCCCATTAGCAGAATTTTAAATGAATCAGTAACTCAGCGGTTGTCCCGTAGACTGGAGAATGGCTAACATAGTTCCTATTTTGAAGAAGGGAAAAAACGTAAATCGAGTAACTATAGGCCTGTTAGTTTGACATCTGTAGTATGTAACGGTCCTTGGGAAAAATTTTTGAAAGGAGAAAGTAGTAAGGAACACTGAGGTCAATGTATTGGACAAAATAAAATATGGGGTTCAGCAAAAGGTAAGATCATGCAACCACCTGATCTCCTTCTTTTGAGAAGGTAACAGAATTTCCTAGACAAAGGAATGCAGTGGATCTAATTTACCTCAATTTCCAGTAAGGCAATTTGACACGGTTCCACATGGGGAATTAATTAGTTAATTGGAAAAGATGGGGATCGATATGACAACTGAAAGGTGGATAAGGAAAAACTGATTAAAGGGGAGACTACAAACAGGTCATACTGAAGGGTGAACTGTCAGCTGGAAAGGACGTTACTAGTGGAATTCCTCAAGATCGTTTTTGGGGACCAATCTTATTTAACCTTTTTAATTACTGACCTTGGCATAAAAAGGCGGGAATGTGCTAATAAAGTTTGGCGGATGACACAAAACTGGGAGGTATTGCTAACACAGAGAAGTGACCGGATATCATACCAGGAGTTGGATGACCTTGTTAAACTGGAGTAATAGAATAGCATGAAATTTAATAGTGAAAAGTGTAAAGGTCATGCATTTAGCGGATTTAATAACAAAGATTTTAGTTATAAAATTGGGGACACATCAGTTGGGAAGTAACAGAGGAGGAGAGGACTCAGAGTATTGGTTTGATCACAGGATGACTATGAGCCGCCAATGGATAATGGCCGTTAAAAAGCTAATGCGGCTTTAGAATGCATCCTGGCGAGGTATTTCCCCCAACAATAAGGAGGTGTTAGTAAGTTATACAGGCACTGGTGAGACCCATCTTGGAAACTGTGTGCAGTTCTGGTCTCCCAATGTTTAAGAAGGATGAAGTCAAACTGGAACAGGTTTTCAGAGACGGGCTATACTAGGAATGGATCCGAGGAAGGAAAAACCTGTCTATGATAAAGACACTCAATAGAGCTTGGCTTGTTTCAGCCTACGCAAAAGAAGGTTGAGGGGATATATGGCTTTTATAAATATATCAGAGGGGATTAATATTAGGGAAGGGGAGAGGAAATTATTTAAGCTTAGTAACCAAATGCGGACACAAGAACAAATGGATATAAACTGGACACTAGGAAGTTTAGACTTGAAATTAGACGAAAGTTTCTAACCATTAGAGGACTGAAGTTCTCGAACAGCCTTCCAAGGGGAGTAGTGGGGACAAAAGACATATCTGGCTTCAAGACTAAGCTTGATAAGTTTATGGAGGGGATGGTATGATGGGATAGCCTAATTTTAGCAATTAATCAAAGATCAATTGCCAAATTATCAGCAGGTTAAGTATGCCCAGTGGTCTGGGATGGGATGTTAGATGGGATGAGATCTGAGTTACTACAGAGACCTCTTTCTTGGGTGCTGGCTGGTGAGTCTTGCCCACATGGTCAGGGTTTTAACTGATCGCCATATTTGGGGTCGGGAAGGAATTTTCCTACAGGTCAGATTGGCAGAGGCCCTGGAAGTTTTTCGCCTTCCTCTGCAGCATGGGGCACGGGTCACTTGCTGGAGGATTCTCTGCACCTTGAACTCTTTAAACCACAATTTGAGGACTTCAATAACTCAGACATAGGTTAGGGGTTTATTATAGAAGTGGATGGGTAAGATTGTATGGCCTGCAGTGTGCAGGAGGTCAGACTAGATGATCATAATGGTCCCTTCTGACCTTAAAGTCTATGAGTCTATAAGAACTATTTGAAAACTGATTACTTAGCATGACCGAAAGCTAGAGAGCAATAAATGATATTGTGAAACTATCCAAAGTCAAACTGCATCTAAAAAGAGCTGAAGCAGCAAAGCAAAAGATCTGGCAGGCGACTCCTGTGGAGCCTACCTTGACTGACTGAGATTAGAAAAGAATGAACTGAAAAAGTGTTAAAAGCTCGCTCTGGCACTGGCAGTTGGAGTGGAACTTATATTTTTCACCTGTTGAGTTTCAGGTGAATTATGCACCCTTAGGCACAGGCACTTAACTTTAAGTATGGCTGCCATTGTTGTCTTTTTCCATTACAACATTTTTTTGAGGCAAGAACTAAGATATTGCAATACGCATAAATCTCACCAATTCTCATTGATTTTGGATATAAATGTTTAAGTAATTTTTGATAGTCTAAGAAGAGGAGACACGTAGAGAGTGAGAAAAAACATCATCCTACCTAACAGAACCAATTCAGAAGAAACCAGTGTCTGCACTGTCACAGACTGGGTCACAGAAAGATTATCATCCCTGGACACTCTGAAAGATCACTGAATGGAAACTAAACCACTAGATTGCAGACTCAGAAAAAAACATACTATGCAAAATGATGTAGAGCATGATACAGAGCATCAAGAGCAGCTTATATGGCAGGAACATTAAGAAGTTATCATTCTTGCCATAAAATATAAAAGCAAACAAGAAATTCAGAAATAAATCCCTCATTCTGTTAACTCTTCTGTTTGTGCTTAGACGCTATAGAAACTTCCGTACAATCATGCACTGTTCTGAGGCAATGACATTACCCAGGCATAATAGGTTGCAATAAGGATTATGTAAGAGCCGTAAGTCTGAATTTCCACGTTTGCTTGCATAAATCAGAAAACATATATTCAATATTGTAACCACTGATTCACTATGCTCTTTTAATAAAGTTAATTTTTCTACACCCAATTTGGAAAAAAAATTCTGGAAGTCTTATAAACAACTATTTTATTTCATGGATCAGCAAGTTCTCATACATGATCATACAAATGATCACTAAAAATATCCTAAGGTAAATGAATAGCACTTTGTGTTTCACTCATAATAAAAAAAAAGACAAAACCTAAAAACCCCCCATATTCTGTATTAGTTACTGTGATGGGTTGGATCACAGAAACCCCTTTGGGACTGCCAACTGATGTGTTGAGACTACTTCTAACCCATTTTCCCTGCCAGCTTGGGACTCCAGAATCTTGCCTTGTTTGAGCTAGACACACATGCCTGCTGCAAACACAGACCCAGGTCTGAACCATGTCCCGTAAAAGCTGCAGATTTAACTGAAAACAGCTTAAGAAGTGTTCCTGTCTCCAAAAGACAGTTACTCACCTTTGTAACTGTTGTTCTTCGAGACGTGTTGCTCATATCCATTCCAGCTAGGTGTGCGCATGCCGCGTGCACATTCGTCGGAAGACTTTTACCCTAACAACACTCGGCGGGTCAGCTGGGCGCCCCCTGGAGTGGCGCCGCTATGGCACCGGATATATACTCCAGCCGACCCAGCCACTCCTCAGTTCCTTCTTGCCAGCTACTGCAACAGTGGGGAAGGAGGGTGGTTTGGAATGGATATGAGCAACACATCTCGAAGAACAACAGTTACAAAGGTGAGTAACCATCTTTTCTTCTTCGAGTGATTACTCATATCCATTCCAGTTAGGTGATTCCCAAGCCTTACCTAGGTGGTGGGGTCGGAGTTAGATGTGGCAGATTGCAGAACTGCTGAGCCAAAGGCTGCATCATCTCTAGACTGTTGTACTAGAGCATATTGCGAAGCAAAGGTGTGGACAGAGGACCAGGTAGTTGCGCGACATATTTCCTGGATTGGTACATGGGCCAGGAAGGCAGCTGATGAAGCCTGAGCTCTGGTAGAATGTGCAGTGAGATGGCCCAAGGGAATGTGAGCCAAGTCATAGCACGTGCGGATGCACGCCGTCACCCAAGAGGAGATTCTCTGGGGGGAGACAGGTAGGCCTTTCATCCAGTCAGCCACTGCAACGAAGAGTTGAGGGGATTTACGGAACGGCTTCGTCCGATCGATATAAAAAGCGAGCGCCCTACGGACATCTAAGGAGTGTAACTGCTGTTCCTGTCAAGATGAATGAGGCTTTGGGAAGAAGACTGGAAGGAAGATGTCCTGATTGGTATGGAAGGCCGACACCACTTTAGAGAGGAACGCCGGATGTGGTCGCAACTGTACCTTGTCCTTGTGAAAAACAGTATATGGTGGGTCCACCGTAAGCGCTCGAAGCTCGGAGACTTGTCTGGCCGATGTAATGGCTACTAGGAAAACTGTCGGGACAGGTATAGCAGCGAGCAAGTTGCCAACGGCTCGAATGATGGAAGCATAAGCCTGCTTAGGACTAGGTTGAGGTCCCAGATAGGGGCAGGGTGGCGTACCTGGGGGTAGAGGCGCTCCAGGCCCTTGAGATATCTAGTAACTAAAGGGTGAGAAAACACGGAGTGGCCACTCTCTCCTGGATGGAATGTGGAGATGGCCATTAAGTGCACCCTCGAAGAAGATACCGCCAGGCCCTGCTGCTTAAGGGACCAGAGGTAGTCAAAGATAGTGGGGATCGAGACCACAGAGGGAGTAGCATTCTGCGTTTCACACCAGCAGGAGAAACATTTCCACTTGGACAGATATGTTGACCGAGTGGAAGGCTTTCTGCTACTCAGGAGTATATGTTGTACAGGAGCGGAGCAGCGTAACTCCGACTTATTTAGCCATGCAACAGCCATGCCATGAGGTGAAAGGCCTGCAGGTCCAAGTGGCGGAGATTGCCGTGGTCCTGTCTTATGAGGTTTGAGTGGAGTGGCAGGCTAATTGGGCTGGTTATGGACAGGTTGAGCAGTGTGGTGTACCAGTGCTGTCTGGCCCACGCTGGTGCAATCATGATTAGGTGCGCTCTGTCCCTGCAGAGTTTTATCAGGACCCTGTGAACCAGTGGGAATGGTGGGAAGGCATAGAGCAGTCAGTGCTTCCACGACATGAGGAACGCATCCGAGATCGATCCCAGTGAAAGACCCTGGAAGGAGCAGAATGTTTGGCATTTCCTGTTCGTGCGAGAGGCGACTAGGTCTATGTGGGGAAAGCCTCACTTCTGGAAGACCGAATGAATAAAGTCTGGTCTTATCGACCATTTGTGACACAGGAACGATCTGCTCAGCTGATCCGCCAGAGTGTTCCAAACCCCTGGAAGAAGGGACGCTACCAGGTCTATCGAGTGGGCTATGCAGAAGTCCCAGAGTCGGATGGTCTCCTGACAGAGGGGGGAAGATCAAGTCCCTATCTGTTTGTTTATATAATACATGGCCATTGTGTTGTCTGTAAACACTGAGACACAACGGCCGTGTAGATGCTGCTGGAATGTCTGGCATGCCAGGCGGACCACTCTCAGCTCTCGGACATTTATGTGAAGGGCCAGTTCCAGAGGCCCTGAGTACGAAGGTGTCCGAGGTGAGCCCCCCATCCGAGAGATGATGCGTCTGTCATCAGGGACAGTGAGGGTTGGGGCGGATGGAACGGTAACCCTGCACAAACCAGGGAGGAGTTAGCCACCAGTCGAGGGAGCGTAGGGTGCTCGGGGGAATGGTGACTATTGTGTCTATTGGGTCCCTGCCCGGACGGTATACCGAATTGAGCCACATTTGGAGAGGTCGAAGGCGGAGCCTGGCATATTTGGTCACATATGTGCAGGCAGCCATGTGACCTAGGAGACCGAGATAGGTGCGAGCCGAGGTAATCGGGAAGTTCTGCAGACCTCGGATGATTGTTGCCATTGCCTCGAACCACGGCTGAGGTAGGTAGGCCTTGGCTAGAATGAAGTCCAGGGTAGCTCCTATGAAGTCTAGCCTTTGTGTGGGGACCAGTGTGGATTTCTCCGTATTGAGCATCAGGCCTAAGCATGTGAATAGGTCCCTGACAATGCCTACATGCTGCGTGACTTGTGTCTCGGAGGTCCCTCTGATGAGCCAGTCGTCCTGATAAGAGAATACGTGTATCCAATGTCGGCGGAGGTGTGCGGCGACTACGGCCATACACTTTGTAAACACCCTTGGGGCCTTGGAGAGGCCAAAGGGAAGGACCGTAAATTGGAAATGCTGACGGTTGGCTACAAAGCGAAGATACCTCCTGTGCGGAGGAAAAATGGCGATGTGAAAGTACGTGTCCTTCATATCGAGGGCAGCATACAACTCTCCAGGATCCAAGGACGGGATAATGGTCCCCAGGGAGACCATGAGGAACTTCAACTTTATCATGAACTTGTTGAGGCCTCGCAGGTCTAGGATAGGCCTGAGGCCTCCTTTCGACTTGGGGATCAGAAAGTAACGGGAGTAAAACCCTTTGCCCTCTTCATCCTTTGGTACCTCCTCTATCGCTCCTATGGTGAGGAGCGTTAGCACCTCTTGTAGGAGGAATTGCTCGTGAGAGGGGTCCCTCAAGAGGGACTGGGTTGGAGGGCGGGAAGGCGGGGTTGAAACAAATTGGAGGTGGTATCCTTGTTTCACCGTGCGTAGGACCCAGAGGTCTGAGGTTAATTGGGACCACGCCGGGAGGAAGTAGGAGAGGTGGTTGGAGAAGGAGGAAAAGGATCCTGTCCTGAAACTGGTACTCTGTCCTCGGGTGTACCTTCAAAAAGCAGACTTTGGTCCCGCTGGTGGTTTTGAGGGACCATGGCTTTGCCCCCCTTGGGGTCCTGACTGGCGTCTACGCCCATCCCGCCCACGCCGTCTGCTAAAGTCTTGCCTGTGTCTGGCACAAAGTACGGGCGGTGAGTCTGGGCATGGAAAGGTCTGCGTTGGGTCACAGCTGTATGCATGCCCAAAGAATGCATGATGACTCTATTGTCTTTCAAGCTTTGCAGCCTGGGGTCAGTTTTCTCCGAGAACAGACCCTTACCATCAAAGGGTAAGTCCTGGACGGTATATTGTAACCTGTAGTCATGAGATGCGTCTCATGGTGATACCGGAGGCCAGAGTTCTGGCTGCCAAGTCGGCCACATCTAGTGAAGCCTGGAGGGAGGTTCTGGCCACCTTTCTCCCTTCCTCCAGGAAAGCAGCGAATTCCTAGCGGGAGTCCGGGGGGAGTAGCTCTGTGAATCTACCCACCTCCATCCAGGTGTTGCAGTTATATTGGCTCAGTAGGGCCCCTGATTTGCCATCCAGAGCTGTAGAGCGCATGCCGAATACACCTTACGGCCGAGTAGGTCCATTTGCCTAGCCTCCTTTGACTTTGGGGCTGGCGCCTGTTGGCCATGGCGCTCCCTCTCATTGACCGATTGGACAACTAGCGAGCAGGGTGGACATACAAATACTCATACCCCCAAGAGGGTACCATGTATTTACGCTCAATCCTCTTTGCCATAGGGGGGATGGAGGCTGGGGACTGCCATAAGGTGTTGGCATTGGCTTGGATGGTGCTGATGAAGGGTAAAGCCACTTTAGTGGGGGTATCCGCCAACAGGATGCTCACTACAGGGTCCTCTACCTCTGGGACCTCCTCCACCTGGAGGTTCATGTTGAGCGCTATCCTTCTGAGGAGGTCCTGATGGGCTCTTAGGTCTATTGGAGGCGGCCCCGAGGAGGAAGTCCCTGCCACTGCCTCATCTGGCGAGGAAGAAGAGGAAATGCCGGGGACGAGCGGGTCCTGTATGGTCTCTTGCTCTTGCGCCGGTTCCTGCTCCAATGGTACTGGGGAAACTGGTGGGTGGACTAGCATTTCTTCCATCCCAGGTGGAGAAGGACGGCTAACTGTGGCCTCTGGTGCTCGGTGCTCTGATGAAGCAGAGCGAGCCGGAACTAACGGAGCACCTTGGGCCTGGTGGTACGCCCAAGGTGTCCAAAAGGACCACTGATGAGGTCCTGGGTCCTGAGACTGGGCTTCTTGGAAAACTCCGGTGGGCACATCCGACTCGCGGTCTTTGGCATAGTAGCTGTCCAGGTGGGACGACACCGAAGTGTGTCTGGATGGCCATGGAGGAGCGGAGAAGCCTTGGGAAGATGATCCAATGGACCTCGCTCCACTACGTATCGGGGACCGGTGCCGGGAAGCATATCGGTACCGGGAGCGAGATCGGGACCTGCGACCAGATCAGTGCCAGGAGGTCGACTGAGATCTCGAATCCCTGAGTCGTGAACAGCTTCAGGAGGCATGGTGCCTGGAGCAGTGCCGAGATCTGGAGCATGCCATGAGTAGCGAGCTGGCGAATGGGATACCGGCCAGTGCCGCGAGTCTGACTATTACCGTGTAGCGGAACGGTGCCAGGACTGCGAGCGGCGTCGAGAGCAGGAGCACCGTCTGGACCTGGAGCATCTGCGGGACCACGATAGTGAGCGGTGCCGGTCCGCTGTGCTGACAGAGGGTGGTCTAATCAAGGTCGGTTTGCCTATGGATTGAATTACCCGCACCGGCGGTGCTGGGGATAGAAGTAGTGCCGAGTCTGTCAAGGCGATCAGGTCCCTCGCCGCTGAGAACGTCTCCAGCGTGGACAGTATGGTGAGCTCTACCGCGGCATGTGCCGGAGAGCTAACAGGCGCTGGACTCGATGGCCCTTGTGAGACCGGAATCGACAGTGCCAACTTAGTTGGTGCCGCGGCGGGTGTCGGCGCTGGGCGATCTGAATTAGGCGCACTCTCTAGCTGCGGTGCAGGTGGTGCCAAAGCAGCAAGAGTCTTGGCCTTCCTCAACCTCGGGGAGAGAGAGCATCGTGGAGCCGACTTCGGTGCCGGCGACGTCCAGTGCCGAGAGGCTTTGGCCGTACCAGTGCGGTCTGGTGCCGAGGAGGCGGTTCTGCTTACCGACAGACCAGTGCTCGGTGCCGAGGGTGAAGGGGTGAGAGCCGCCTCCATGAGGAGCTGTTTAAGCCTGATGTCCCGCTCCTTTTTTGTTCGTGGCTTGAAAGCCTTGCAAATGAGGCACTTAACTGCCAAGTGTGATTCCCCAAGGCACTTCAAACAGGAGTCGTGCGGATCTCCTGTCGGCATCAGCTTGTGGCAGGCCAAGCACGGTTTGAAACCCGGTGAGCCGGTCATGGGCCCCGGCACTGGGTGTGGGGAAGGGGTAATCCCTGAACCCCTCTAACTATTACTAAACTAACTATGCTATTAAAGAAGTAACGTAAGTATAACTATATATATATATATATAAAAGGATTATAACTATATATACAATAACGAACGAGAAACTACGAGTAGCTAGGGAACTGGAGGTCAGCTAAGCTGCGTTCCATTGTTCCAACGACCAACACGGGCGGTAAGAAGGAACTGAGGGGTGGCTGGGTCGGCTGGGGTATATATCTGGTGCCATAGAGGCTCCACTCCAGGGGGCGCCCAGCCGACCCACCGAGTGTTGCGAGGGTAAAAGTCTTCTGACGAACGTGCATGCGGTGCGCGCACACCTAACTGGAATGGATATGAACAATCACTCGAAGAACACTCAGATGCCCAGCCCCCAATGGAGTCCAAACCTCAAATAAATTGGTTTTACCCGGTATAAAGCTTATACAGGATAAACTCATAAATTGTTCGCCTTCCATAACATTGATAGAGATATGCACAGCTGTTTGCCTGCCCAGGTATTAATACATATTGTGGGTTAATTAATAAGTGATTTTATTAAATACAAAAAGTAGGATTTAAGTTCCAAGTAATAACAGACAGAACAAAGTAAATTACCAAGCAAAATAAAATAAAACATGCAAGTCTGAGCCTAATACAGTAAGAAAACTGAATACAGATAAAATCTCACCCTCAGAGATGTTTCAATAAGCTTCTATCACAGACTGGACGCCATCCTAGTCTGGATACAATTCTTTCCCCTGGTACAGCCTTTGTTCTAGCACAGGCGGTAGCTAGGGGATTTCTCATGACTGCCATCCCTTTATTCTGTTCTACTCCCTTACATATCTTTTGCACAAGGCAGGAATCCTTTGTCCCTCTCTGAGTTCCCACTCCTCCTTCTAAATGGAAAAGCACCAGGTTAAAGAAGGATTCCAGTTCAGGTGACATGATCCCATGTCACTGTAAGACTTCAAGGTTTCATTCCTCCCGCCTGACTCACATGAAGGCCTGCAAGCAAACAGAGCCATCCACAGTCAATTGTCCTGGTTGATGGGAGCCATCAAGATTCCGAACATGAATGGCCTGCACTTTGCATAACTACAATAGGCCCTCAGAGTTATATTTCATATTTCTAGTTTCAGATACAAGAATGATACATACATACAAATAGGATGACCATACTCAGTAGATTATAAGCTTTGTAATGCTACCTTACAAGAGACCTTTTCCATGAAGCATATTCCAGTTACATTATATTCACACTCATTAGCATATTTTCCTAAAATCATATAGAGTGCAACGTCACACTTACAATTTGCTGAAATTTCTTCTATAAGACATATGCTTGTTATTTCATCTCTCATCAGTGCATTAATACTTGTCTGTAGCTATACAATAAAAACGTTTCTTAGAAATCTTACCTCATATGTTATTTTCAGACTTGACTGAAGCAAAATCAGAGTAAATTTTGGATGAACTTCAGCAGTAAGCCACAGACGAAAATTAGGTTTGGGCTGAAGAGTATTCAATTCCTATTTTAAAAAGGAGATGTACTGTATTAAAACTATGAATATTTGATTCTGCAGCACAGTAAAAGTTTAAAGGGATACTATCAATTTAAAATCATATTTCTGTCTGAAAACACCTACTGTTGTTGCAAGCAACATCTGGGTTTACAATAATTGACAGATTGGAGAAAATCATTTTTTTAGGTTGGTTTACTATGTAGATTTTATAGCGCTTAATATATAGCTATTTTACTATTACACCTTTATAGTCAGTTTTCTCCTCTCTGTGTGAGTCTTTCACACAACACGGAAGAGTATCTTCTTATAAATACAGGAAAATATGACTGCAAAGAAACAAAAAACAGCAGGAAGACTCAGAGGAAGGTATAGTACTTAAAACTAATTAAAAAAACTGGATTCTGAGCTGACGCTGTTGCTTTAAGCAGTACACATTCTCAGGCATGTACGAGTCACAATGGGATTACTCAAATAATTAAATACTATTTCATCATAAGGGTGGCAGAATAGGGCTCTAAGGAAATAGTTCATTTTCTATTCTCAATGAAAATTAAAGTCAAAAACACATCAAACGAGGTGTGTTTCTCTTTGATTTCAAACATGTAATCACAGTGGTGACTAGGAAACCTGCAAATTTCTGTTCCCAGACCCTCGTTTTACAGTCATCAACTTTGCATACTTAGCATGGAAGTTGCCAGAGGTTTCTGAAATGACGCAGATGACTCTGATGCAGTTATTCTCACCTTTTCCAAAATAGGAAGCCAAGATACAACAAGATGCAAGTTCTTCAAACAAAGCCATTCTCCATTGCGTGCACATTCTTTTAGAGTTTGAATGGCTAAGTCAGCTTGGCCTTGGCCCATTGCAACCTGCAAAAAGAAACACATTTTTATTGGGAATTTATTATGCCTTAATATTTTGTTCAACAGTGAAAACAAAACACTCTACTTAAAATTAGATTATAAATACAAAATAGAAAGGTTATTTATCATTAACTAGAATTCTCTAAATTTTTTCCTTTGAAGATCCCCATTGTAGGAGTAGAACAAGCCATGTAAATCTCCCAAACATTACGAACATCTGAGTGTTAGGGAGTGTACATGCATCAATACATAGAATTGTGCATTCTAGAAAGATGAAAGGGATTTGATCTAGCTGGCATATCCTTTATGATCTACAGGAACCACTGGTCTAATATAATTATGATGGGATTAAAAAGGAGTCTGTTGCCACATAAGGATGGAAATGGAGATGGGTCTTTGCAACAGATTGGATTGGAGCTCAGTAGCCAAAATATCAAAATCTGTGCTTGGTACTGAAAGAGCTGATGCTGCTGCGTGATGGCAGCATTGTTTCCCTTTCAGATTGACATACAAATTGCTTTGTTAGACACTGAACTCTGATAGTGTGACACTGCTGGTACTGAGATTACTGATACCACCTTTGGTAGCAAAAAACATGGACTTGATTCTCTTCTACTCACATGGGTGTAAATTAGAAATAATTATATTGAAGATAATGGAGTTACATCACTGTAAAACTGGTAAGGGATAGGAGAAACAAGAATGTTTTCTTTCTGTGAGAAGAGTGGGGAAGATACAAATGACCTCACATAGGACCTTGTCTTCTTAATTTTCTTGAAGTGCTGTCTGTTCAGCTGCTAAATAAATTAGGACTTCCAAATGGAAAATCAAAAATCTTAAACTGAACTTTCCGAGGAATGATGTATGAAGACAAGATTTCCCTTTCCCCATCTCAGTGAAACTGCTGAGTTAATGGAACAGGCATCTGTGCCAGATGTCTATTACACTACTCTTAATGAATGTTCAACCAAGCTCCTCTACCATCTAATAGAGACTGTCAAATAACAAGGAACATGGTGCAAGACAGTTAAGAAGATGTCAAAGAGCTACTAAAATCTGTCTTGGCTTGTCTGTCACTGATGAAACAGAGGTAAGAAGAACCATGACTCTGTGGATAATTCCAGTAGACATCTATTGATGGAAGAGTTGTCATGCTTTTTATCCCTGAGTTCAAATAAATCAAAGAGTTTGTGGGCCTTCTCTTGGACTGGTGATGCAGGGATGTCCAGTGTATAAGCCAAACATATGACACCTTATCTTGGAATGCTTTTGAATAATCAGGAGGTGATAAGGAAATGGTGATCAAGTTATCAGGTAAAGTGGAAGTAGATGCTAAACCCTCAGTGGTCTGTTCCCTGTGTTCCCCATTGACTCAAAATTACTCTATCAGCTTACAGAGATGATTTATGAGATAAATTAAAAAATCAGAGATTCTATCTACTGTGTGGAATGTTTGGGGAAGATGATTTTGGAGACTTGGTGCTTCTCTTCTAATCTTTTTTAACAGAACAACATCCAGAAGATTTACCATAAGAATGTCACTCTTTCTCCAGATATCATTCCAAAACATTATATGGGATGGCAAAGAGGGAAAGGATATTCTTGGATCCAATCACACAGAGCTAATATCAGATGTGTCAGAAGATGAAGAGCGAGGAAGCTGCTCTTATATATTAATAACAATGTGGGATCCCAGAGAGACTTGAATCTTTAGAGTATGCGCGGAGGGACAGATCACACTAGTGTTCAGTTGAGAAAAAAGTACAAATTCAAAGACTGCTGAGAGGCAAGATTAAACTGCCCCTAACCTGTTATGTTATCAGAGGAGTTGAGGAAGATTGATTCAGATCGAAAGTGGAGTACTTCACATTCAAATACCCATTGGGGATGAGTACATCAGTTTTATGGGAAGACCTTAAAAGGTTAATTGCTGTCAGGTTACACACATATCATGAACCCAATTGTAGCTAATTTTGGTCAGTTTTAAGCAGCTGACTTTTGGAGATGAGTCCTTCTTATTCTTGCTGGGCATCTTTTTAAGAGCTGCATTTAATGGTACCAAATATTCTCTGTATTTGAAACTGAGAGGCTTAGAGAAGGTTGAAATCTTCTGTTTATTCATAGCTGGATTTTCAGATGCAATCCAGAGTCAGGCTATATCGTGCTGATGAGACCTGCTCTTGAAAAATGATCTTCAGACTCCTTTGTCAAATCAATTGACCTTTTGTGCTGAAATGCAGTGCAGTGCAGAGCAAACACCATGTGGAGACAAGTTCAGCCTTCACCCAGGCAAGAAAGCATCTGTTGTGCTGGTCAGTGATAGACTTCATGCTGTCACAAAACATGCACCTCTTACATCTAAGTACTTCCCAGAGAAGCCATCTTGAATGATCTATTGGGCAGACTTGAAAGAGCAAAGCACTGTACAAAAACTACTATCAGCTATCAATTAACTAGTACTTAGTTTTTAAGATTCTCAAACTATTTTACAGAATTTCCTAAAGAAAATGAAGATCAGTAATACTGAATATTATTTTAATCTCTGATTTTACTTTTTCAGTTAAAAATAGAAATTAAAAACACTGCTATGACCATTAAATATTTTAAACACAAACATTATCTTGTATCATTATGCATATCTGAGACCAACCTGGTGGTAGCACTCTCCATGTCTTTCCACACTGGCAAGTTCTTGTAGTTCTTGAGAAGGATCAGCACCAGGAGAAATAATTATCAGGATGGGCTCAATCTCCAATGTCTCTTTATACAGACGTTTTAGATTTAGGGGTGGTGGGGACAACTCTTTTATTCCTGCAATTGGACAAATATTTAAAAAAAAAATAAAGCAACAATAAAAAATAGAATGTTCCTTAGAAATAAACTCCTTCCACTCAAAGATAAACCAGCTACATACATAGCTAGAACAAAACATCATTTCCTAAAAGACTGTGTGTTTTTTTAAACTTCTGATTGATACAAAAGACCCACTTCGGCATATATATAAGTACTATAATACAACAAATTCATATTGCAAAATGAAACAGAAAGACAAATAAGACAGATGCTATTATGGATATGGGACTGCTTTAGTTGCTATGACTGATCTTAGTGACCACAAAAATGTGCCTATGTTAGAATCACATTTTTTATCCTAGTTCAATTGCAATCAACTGTTTACACATTTATACAGACATCACATATGCTGGAGGATCAAATCTGGAACTTTCAGAACTTAAAAAAACAAAACAAAACTACCCACCATAACAACCGGAGGACTAAAGAGAGATTAAATTTACTTGTAGATGATAAGCAGAAACAGTTCCCAAGTGCACCCTAATATTGGGAAAAGACTTCTTCAAAGTTCACAATCTCAGGAAATGACAACAAGTGACAACTGTTTAGTCAAGACCAAAATGAAATGGCTTTGATTTCAGAGAATAACAGTTCCTTGCTGAGCTTTGAGAGACTGCACTTCCTTAGAGCATTCAACATCAGTACTTAATAAGGTATCATGATCTACACCACCTAGCATACGAACTCGTCAGTTATTTGGATAGAGAATATTTGGTTTTTCAGTGAGAAAGATCTGGTAGCACAGGTAGAAGCACCCATGCTCTAATGACCCATCCATATGATTCAAGCACAAACCTGATGCTCCTAAACTGGATCGATGAGAAGTACAAGAGTGTTGTGTCTCCTTATCTTCCAGGTAATATACAGAAAGAGAAGAATTGGAGAGAAGAAAAGAATACAGGAAGTTTTGACATAGGCTCAGGTTAATTCCATTGTGGCAGTACCACCATACAAATCTTATGGACTTGTCTTGCTTTGATGAGTGATTGGGATGACCCTGCACAAGCCTGCTTCACCAGGATGAATTTCATCTACGATTTGCTGCAGTATGTCACTTTGATGTTGAACACTTTGACCTAATTCGGTAAAGCATTAAGTATATGCTTAAAGTTATGTAAAAAGGATTTAAGCACATGCTTCAGTGATAATTTTGTGCTTGGCAACACTGCATTTCTCTCACACATCTTAATCAGTTGAGGGAAACTGGAGCTAAGGTGAGGACACACGACATCCTTCTAAGCAAACTGGCCAGCACTTCTTAGGGAGCAAACGCTCAAACTACCCAATCATCCGGTTTAGCCCTCTGTTACTATGCACCAAAATACAGTGCTCCAATCTAGCTCCATTCAACTCACGTCAAGTTGGTTGACACATAACTACGTTGTAATCATGTGCACACCAGTACCATGACTCCTCATGTTAAGCAACATCATTCCTCCACACATCTATTGTGAGTGTGCGACTGCCAGAATGGTTGAGAAGATTAGGGCAAATCCAAGCCTACCACTATACACAGACATGTTCAACCACCCAAGAGCACACTTGTCATCAAGGCACTCACTGTGGGCCCACTTGTCCTGTCCAGATTTCTCTGCCAAGTCTATGTAGTGTGAAGAATGGTCTGCAGCTGCCATCATAAACCAGTCTCTTATAACTGTCCTGACCATATGTGTACCTGGCTTTGATTTGCTATGCCATTCAACAACCCTTCTTAACTGATTTTGATTGGGGAAGGGTTAATATGCAGCCAGCCTGCATACTTTGGTCCAACAAAAGAATCCCACATGCAGCTGTTGCCAAAGACAGACAATGTCACACATCACTGATGACTGCCCTCTGACCAGATTTGATGGTGGACTGAGGGCTTTCACTTTGCTGATGAGGCTGCTGCAAATTGGCTTTGAAAGTTCCGCATCTAATAAGAAAAACTAAACCGAGCCTAAGATAGTGAGGTATTAGGTACTATAGAAACCCTACGATGACAAATCAACAGATATGCTCCATGTCAAACATAAACCATATTTAAAATTTGCATTTAAAAAAGAGTGGAGCAAATTTTTAAACATATTTACCTCATTTTAGTCTAACAGCCTATATTCTATAGTGCTTTAAATTGTTAAAAGCAATTTTACTAGACACTCCAGAATATACATGGAGGTCCTATTAACACCAGCTTCGGGCTGTCTCCCAGCTCTCAGTTCAGGTGCCAGACAAGACCTTGTTTGTAGCAGATCAGAGCTGCAATTGCAGGGAAAGTCCTGCTCAGCTGCAGTTGCAGTATGCTCAGTATAAGAAAATGACAGAGCAGAGGCTTATCATTGGAGTGAATCCATTTGGAAATATCTTCCTCAGGGATAAGCACTGTGTGCAAGTGTTATATTCCATATTCGACAATAACGCACAATTTTCTCCTATACAGTGATTTATAGCATATGACTACTGACCATATACTCAATCTTATTGGTTAATATTCTTCACATCTACTCATATGGAAATTCAAAAAGTATAATGAATTATAGTCTTTCTTCACTATATGCTATATCAAGTTTTCAATACGTACAATAACTCAACTAGGCCTAATTATCAGTGGTAGCCCATTAGTCACCACCCTTCTTTAAAAACCACTTTGCTTTCAATATTCAATCCAGTTCTTTTTTGACACTGACTTTTCTAACATTACCTTTCAGACAAGAAACTATGTTTTATTCTGTGTTTGTACAGTCCCTAACACAATGGAGCCTTGATCCTAACTAGGCAAACTGAGCAATAATGTAATAGAAGTAACAAGCAGTGTGAAGAACTATGGGTGCAATATGGATATATTCCTAGTTTTCTAGAGATCATATTAGGTCATGGGAATATCTCATGTCTTAACCTTGAGTGAAGCATTCTTGTAAGATTCAGTTATTCCTCTAGCTCACAAGTAAGCAGCTGCATGACATGTACCAAAACAAAGCAGGCAGAGATAATTTTAGGTTTACCAGCTCTGATAGTGTTGCTTTTACAAACAAGAGGCTGCTAGGAAACAAAGTTAAACAAATCTCTGAAAAAGAACGTAAGTGACAGCTATTCATGTTCAGATGATGACAAGAAACAGAAGTACTGAGAAGGTATCATAATTAGTAGCATCAGAATACCTTAAATGAAAGACACAAAGATATCTCATTTCTCAAAGTGAGAGCCTATTTCTTTCCTCACAGTAGGTGAGAATTAAACTCTAAATAAATAATAATTACCTAGGCTATTGTAATAAGCTAAAATAATTCAATATTAAACTAAGGCTATCTAATTCACACTGTACGAAACTCATCATGGAACCAATCTATTTGAAGTGTACCCTCCCACCAGCTTATTGTAAAAACCTTAGAAAAACATATATTTAGAAATGAAAAACTTTAAAAGTTAACCCATCCTGTACGTTTTCATCTCGTAAAACATGCAAAAGTATGTGAAAGAATGATGTTTGGCAAATCATTAGCCTTCAATATTATTTAATCACTTTTGCTAATTAAAACAAAACAAAAACAACCCCCACAGCAATAACAACTAACCTAACGGTAGACATTTTAATGAGTCTACCAGAATAGGAAAGAAGAAGACACCAGCCAAGGCTCCACTATGATGTTCAAGAGCTGGAAGAACCAAGGCATTCATATTCACTTGGGGTTATCAAGCTTGGCATTGTCTGCTCTTCTTCAAAATCCCTGAAACAAGGGAGAAAAGTGGGAATAGTCAGTCTGTTCCCAATTCAAGAAGAAAGCATCCCAGCCCAGCGCTGAAGGGTCAAAGTTTTGAGAGGGAAATGCAGAGAAGCTTTGTATTATTTCTTGATGTGAGAACATCTATTGACTGTATGCTGTGCAGACGATAAATTCAGTGAAAAACTTCAAACGCTGTTCACCTGGGGCCAGCGACTGATGGCTAAGACAATCCATTCTGACAGTTTCCTTGATTTGAGCTGTTGATCGTCGGAGAAGATAATTGAATTCCTCCCCAGGAACATATAGCTTTGCCTTTCAAAAGGAATCAATTGGTTTTCATTTTTTGCTTTCTAACAACATACACCACTTCTGTGTGATTTGTCAGTCTTGCAAAAGCTCACCCGATAGGTCCAAATGGTTGAAGATATGCTTTTACTTTTGTTAAGACCAGGTGTCACAGCATGAAATGTTACTTTAGATGTACTCCCCGCTCCTGGAGACTGGCATCTGTGGGATTGAGGGTTGGATTTCAGGGTTCTGAAGAACTGAAGGGAGCTGGTCAAACAGCAGTGCAAAGACCACCATCTCATTTATTACCAGAGCTCAGAGGGAATCCAAAGGGAATCCTACCAGGACTGAAGACTGATTCACCAGTTGAGAAGGAAATTTTACATATACTATATAACTGTGCTCAGAAAAGCAATGTCCGCACAGGTTGCACAGTGACCCAGCCAGCAAGGAATAGACCCAGATGAGGCTGTATGGCTGCAGAGGACAGATCAAATCCAACGTTCTAGCTTTTTTTGCACCAGTCACGATGTTGATGAATATAATGGGAATTGGGGAAGGGTGCTTGACTTTTAGAAATGTGCTTTGTGAAGTAGTTCAGTGTCTCCTGATAGGAAGAAGGATGCACTCCAGGAGGCACACCTACAGCCCACCACAGTGCTTTTTAATAGATGAATGTAAGATGGAGGTACCAAAAGATCACACTTTGATGTGAGCACTATCAAATTCTGAGTCAGAAGAAAAAACTAACACCTGAAACAAGTAACATATATGACCCATCACATTGTGGTAAGAACTAAGTTCTGAAATTACAGTGTCAGATGGGTGTGACAAGTTGACCTGCATAGTTCTGGAAAGAAGGTTAAGTGAATGATCACCATGAGAAACTGGGCAAAAATGTCAAACTTCCAATAGAGGGTACTGACCTGCAGGTGAACTGAAGACCTTTGTATCCACCTTTGGAACCTCACAGGATTCTTGTAAGGGTTGCTTTAGAGAGAACTCAGTTTGTCCCCATTCACAGCTAATGTTATTGTAAAAGACTATATTAGTTTTTGTAGTTTTTAAGAAGGGGAGAAGGATGCTCCAGGAACCCAGAGTTCAAGACCATCACCAGGTTAGTAAGTCTTTGCAGAAGTTTCAAGTGCTCAGTTTGCAGATGTGACAAAAATTGAAAGAAAAACGAATTTGGCACTACAGTGCTAAGGGATTACATAGCCATTGTGAAGATGTATGATGATCTGAGGAAGTACAACGGGAGCAAAAGCAGCATATGAGATCCCAAACCCATAATACAGATCTGCCTGTGGTGTTGCAGGCTGAGGCAATTAAAAAGTTAAAAGGTCAGGATTACAAAGCCATTATCTCTGAGAAACTGTCCTGAGTAAAGAAAAAAACGGAAGGAGAAAAAAGTCTGACATCTAAGCACAACAATGAGCCAAATTCTCTCCTGGTGGAAATTGGTGTGAATCTAGTGAAGTCAGTAAACACTTTTTCACAGCAGCTTTGTTTTAAAGTTAATGCAGCTATGCCAATTTATGCCAGCAGTAAGCATGGCCCAATTTTTTTAACCCCTTGTATCAGGGATCTGCGGGTAGTAATGTTAACAGCACACAACAGACTAATGCTATTTCTAGTTGCAAACAGAAATAGCAGATTTAATTATATCTGTTTTGGCAAATAATTATGATTTACCTAGATGCAAAGGGACCGAAAGAATTCAAGTGCAGTTTAGTTTTAGGAAAGTGCCTATGAGAATAAAATCTGATGTGATGCTTAGGATACATTTTATTTTATTTCTGGATACCATTACTGCTTTCCTAAAGAAAATGAAGCTGTAGATAACTAATGTCAAGCCTCCTTAAAAATTGTATTTCCATTTTAGCCAGATTTTTTAAAACAATTAGAAGTCATCACAAATGATGCCACCCTATTGGAGGTCCTGGACTATCTGCTGACTCTCAAGAAATGGGGTCTCGCTAAAGGTTCACTTAACAGCAACTGCAACCTTTAACCAGCAGGTAGAAGGATAATCATTTTTTTCTCAACTGACCGCAAAGAGGTTTCTCAAAGGCATAGTGAACCTCCTTCCCCAAACCAGACTTCCCACTCCTCAATGGAATCTCAACCTGATGTTAAAAGGACTGACTAAACCACAATTTGAATCCATGGCCAGTTGTTCATTAGCTCATCCTGTTCCTGATCACCATGACCTTAGCAAGAAGGATAGGGGAGAGAGAGGCCCTGATGGGGCATACCCCCTTCACTGTGTTCTTCCCTGACAAAGTCACTCTTAGACCACATCCGAAGTTCACTCCCAAAGTGAATTCCGATTTTCATGTAAATCAACATATTCAACTTTCATCCTTTTATCCTAAACCTCATCAAGATAATAGGGAAACCATCCTACATATGCTCAGTCTGGGGAGAGCCCTGGCATTCTATTTGAACAGAACAAACCATTGAAAAAAATCTGAGACTCTTTCTTTCTGTTGCGAATAGATCAAAAGGTGCAGTGATTTCAGCTTAAAAGCTCTCCTCATGGGTCTCGAACTGTATCAAACTCTGTTACCAGATGCGTAATGTAGCATCCTCATTTTCAATACGCACACACTCTATGAGATTGGTTTCCTCTTCTGTTGCCTTCTCTAAGGGTATCCCTATATCAGCAATCTCCACAGCAGCTAACTGGGCATCTGCACATACCTTTGAAGAACATTATGGGGAAGTCAGCCGTCAACACCAGTTTCAATGCCATGGTACAGATAGCGTTGGTACCAGAGGTGATTGTTGGGGCCAAAAGGTTTGCATTGATGGGTTCGAGATGTGGACCTGGTAGCAAGGTCTGTTGGTGCCAGCTGAACCAGGGTCGGTACTGGCGCGGATGTCTGTACCAACAAAGCCTTCCCCAGGGCAGATCTTCTATGTTTTTCATGCCCTCACGGTACTGGTGCTTCTTTGCCCAGACCTGTCAGATCTTTGGGCAGTCCAAATTGCTCTGTGGGCTCGGTACTGTGCATGTCCTGGGTATCGCTTTAGACAGGTTCGGTGACATCAGTACTGATGATACTGATGGAGCTGGACATCATTTTTGGCTTGATCAGGGCTTGCTACGGGGACTCACAGACCTTTTCTTAGAGACCTTGTATGAGTGGCTCATCTCTCTGGGCTCACCTCCCTTTGAAGTAGAGGGTTGTGGTGAGAGTTCCCGTCAGGACTTCAGGAGTTGAAAGGCCGAATCAATGAGTAGGATTTTGAGTCTTTGCTCTTTGTCTTTCCTGGACCTGGGCTTCAGTTGCCATACTTTTGTGGAATGTGCTTCTCTCTCAGGCAGAGAACGCACTGCAAGTGTCCGTTAGTCACTGGGATAGATTAGTTGCAACTGAGGCACTTTTTGAAGACCAGGGGGCAGGAGGAGAGGGGACTGAGAGGAGTTGGCAGGAGGCAAGACCTTTCTTCAGTTATTTATTTATTTAAGGCAGGACTAAACAATACAAAGGAAGTAACAAAGAAAAAAGGCTTCAAGGGAAGCTAAAACTAGCAATTCTAAAGGGAGTTAACAATCCATGAATGGGCAGCTCTAGCTGGGTCTCTAGCCAGAGGTCGTTAGAAGGGACTGAGGAGAGATTGCCCTGCATGCTGGGTAGCCTCTTGGCAGGAGGATAGCAGCGCATGCATGGGCAGGATGGACTGCTACCAAAGTTCTCCGATTAGCAGTATAGTGATACAGACACAGTGGAGCACCCTTATAGGGATACTAATCAAAGAAGAAGTTCTGCTTTTAATTCATTCACTTCAGTCAACAAGCCTGCTAAACAACCAGTGGGGCCACTGGACGATTGAGATGCTAAAGGAGCACTCAAAGACGATAAGGACATTGTGGAGAAACTAAATGAATTCTTTGCATCGGTCTTCACTGTTGAGGATGTGAGGAAGATTCCCAAACCTGAGCCATTATTTTTGGGTGACAGATCTGAGGAACTGCCACAAATTGAGGTGTCATTAGAGGAGGTTTTGGAACAAATTGATAAACTAAACAGTAATAAGTCTCCAGGACATGATGGTATTCACCCAAAAGTTCTGAAGGAACTCAAATGTGAAATTGCAGGACTAGTAACTGTCATTTGTAACCTATCATTTAAACCAACTTATGTACCAAATGACTGGAGAATAGCTAACGTGACCCCAACTTTTAAAAAGAGCTCCAGAGGTGACTCTGGCAACTACAGGCCAGTAAGCCTCATTTGACCTCATCTGGAATACTGTGTGCAGTTCTGGTCTCTCATGTTTAAAAAGGATGAATTGAAACTGGAGCAGGTACAGAGAAGGGCTACTAGGATGATCCGAGGAATGGAAAACCTGTCTTATGAAAGGAGACTCAAAGAGCTTGGCTTGTTTAGCCTAACCAAAAGAAGGCTGAGAGGAGATATAATTGCTCTCTATAAATATATCAGAGGGATAAATACCAGAGAGGAAGAGGAATTATTTAAGCTAAGTACCAATATGGACACAAGAACAAATGGATATAAACTGGCCATCAGGAAGTTTAGACTTGAAATTAGATGAAGGTTTCTAACTCTCCTGGAGGACATGTGCCTTCCTGACCGCCAAGTATGGGATCGAGCTAAACCCTGACCATTGTGACAACACTCACCAGCCAGATATCCAGGAGAAGGTATCTCTGTGTGAGCGTAACTCGATTCCACCCCATGTTAACATCATCATCACAGTGTCCACTGCGGCATATTTCTGCCTAATAGGTCAAATGACTCAGATGAGATTGCCCCAACAATTAGCGCGTGTCTTCCCATCATCGGACCATCCCTCCGCCTCCATAAACTATCTACTTAGTCTGGAAGCCATGGAATGTCTTTTCGCCCCCACTGCTTCCCGTGTGAAGGCTGTTTCCAGAACTTCACTCTTCGTAGTTTAGAAACCTTTCATCTAGATTCTCGAAGTCTAAAACTTCCTGGATGCCGTTTTTATATCCATTTGTTCTTGTGTTCCATATGTTACTTAGGGCTTAAAGTACATTCCTCTTCCTCTCTGGTATTATCCCTCTGAGTATATTTGATAGAGGAGCAATATATGCTCTCTCTCAGCCTTCTTTTTGGTTAGGCCTAAACAAGCCAAGCTATTTGCGGTCTCCTTTCATAAGACAGGTTTCCATTCCTCGGGATCGATCCTTAGTAGCTCCTTCTCGTGTACCGGCCTCCGTTTCAATTCTATCCTTTTAAACATGAGGACCAGAACTCGCACACAGTATTTCCAGATGAGGTTCAAAGAGGCTTACTGGCCTGTAGTGCCAGAGTCACCTCTGGAAGCTCTGTTTTAAAAGTTGGGGTCACAATTAGCTATCTATCTCAGTTCATTGGTACATAAGTGGTTTAGAAATGATAGGTTACAAATGACAGTTTACTAGAGTCCCTGCAATTTCACATTTGAGTCCTCAGAACTTTTGGGTGAATACCATCAATGTCCTGGAGACTTATTACTGTTTAGTTTATCAATTTGTTCCAATAGAGTTCTCCTCTAATGACACACTCAATTTGGTTGGCATTCCTCAGATCATGTCAAGCCAAAATAAGTGTTGCTCACGCGTGGATAATGGGAAGTCTCCTCACTCTCTCAACAGTGGGAAGACGACTGCAAAGCATGTGATTGAGTTCTCCACAATGTCTCTTTATCGGTCTTGTGCTCCTTTAGCAATCGTCAGCATCGGGTCCTCAGTGGCCCCAACTGCGTGTTAGCAGCTGGTGACTGGAATGAATGACATTAAAAGCAGAAACTCTCTTGATAGCGGTATCTTCTAAGGTTGCCTCAGCGGTCACTTCAGCCTGCATCTCACAGTAGGAACTGGTCGTCCTCTGTCGCTCTGCCTATCACCTCAGGCAGTGCGATACTCACTTCGGAGCAGGATGAGAGAAGGGTAGCACGGAGTTGGATAAGGGGGGAGAGGAAGAGGGGAGTGGATAGGAGCAGAGTCAATACCGGGGTGGGCCCATGCAAAAAGGAAACTTTTAATAAGCTATCAGGACCCCTTTGCGTGTGCTCATCTCCCTCCCACGCGATAATGTAGGTGGGATATTTTTCGGGAAACATACTGAAGGCACGCATTATTAGCCCCGTATATGAGACGTGCTTACTCTGGAAATAAATGCAAGCTGTAGTGTTCCAGCCTCCGGCCGCAACAGCATGTCCATTAGGGCGGAATCG
>NC_133769.1:340520984-340666000 GCF_003597395.2 Chelonoidis abingdonii
CAGATTGGCAGAGGCCCTGGGGTTTTTTCGCCTTCCTCTGCAATGTGGGGCACGGGTCACTTGCTTGAGCACTCTCTGCACCTTTAACTCTTTAAACCACAATTTGAGGGCTTCAATAGCTCAAACATAGATTAGAGGTTTGTTGTTACAGGAGTGGGTGGGTGAGATTCTGTGGCCTGCATTGTGCAGAAGGTCAGACTAGATGATCACAATGGTCCCTTCTGACCTTAAAGTTTATGATTTTATGAATAATTGGTCAGTTTTGAGAATGGAGACAGGTAAGTAGTAGTGTCCCCCAGGGATCTGTATGGGCCCAGTCCTATTTAACACATTCATAAATGATCTGGTAAAAGGGGTAAACAGTGAGGTGGCAAAATTTGCAGATGATGGCTTCCGTATGAGGAGAGATTAATACGACTGGGACTTTTCAGTTTGGAAAAGAGGTGACTAAGGGGGGATATGATAGAGTGTTATTTACTCCTTCTCACAATACAAGAAGAAGAGGTCACCAAATGAAATTAAGAGGTAGCAGGTTTAAAATAAAACAAAAGAAAGTATTTTTCACGCAATGCACTGTCAACCTCTGGAACTCCTTGCCAGAGGGTGTTGTGAAGGCCAATACTATAATAGGGTTCAAAAGGGAGCTAGATAGATTCATGGAAGATTGGTCCATCAATGTCTATTAGCAACTATGGGCAGGAATGATGTCCCTAGGCTCTAGTCCCTAGTTTGCCAGAAGCTGGGATTGGGTGACAGGCTATGGATCACTTGATCATAACCTGTCTGTTCATTGCCTTTGGGGCACCTGCCATTGGCCACTGTCAGAGGACAAGATACTAGGCTTGATGGACCTTTGGTTTGACCCAGTATGGCCGTTCTTAAATGCAGATGGAATTTCAGCATCAGAATGCCCATCCCTGCATGAGCACCGGTTTGTCAGCATGAAGAACTGCACACCCAAATCTGAGTTACCAGGGTGGAGGCAGCAGATTCAAATTTACAGCAGTATCAGGCTCAGGATGGATAACACTGGGTCATAGTTGAGGTCTGATTTTTGTCCTGGTCTCTGGTGGACATTGCTCTACTAATGCCAAGAACCACACTGGGCACTTCTGCCAACATACACAAATACTTTCACTGGGAAGCTGGCTTCAGCCTGTCTATTCACTGTCATGATGGACATTACTTGGCCAGTAGTGACCTCTGACAGTGTAGGCTAATACCCTCCAATTAAAGATACTGGCATCGTTTGCTCTCTTGGAGCAGGATTCGACTGAATGACTAATCTCCACAGAGAGGAAGCAAGACAAAGAAAAATAATAATGCCACAATAAAAACCGCAACAAACATGAGGCCTAAATTCCCATGCTCATAGCATAGCTAATGTGAATAATTGTTCACAATGGCAAAGAAGTGGCAGATGTAGGCTGCAACTGAGTTTTCAAGCTTATATGAGAGGAGTCTGGAAGGCACTACGGTCTTTGGCTTATTAGCCATTTCTGTGACCTTTGTGGGCATGCTTAACCCAGTCAGTCAATCTCTAAACTGGAGACTTATTATTAATACTTATTCTTACACATAAGAAGTAGTATTAATAAGAAGTTGATATTTCACATTTTGACATGAAAAATGCTAAAAAAGAATGATAATTATAACTTTCTCAAAAGAATATGATATATAAGCAAGGAATTAAGAGTTTTCAACTCTTATGCAAGCCAATGTCTAGTCTAAACTGTTTAGCATGCTAAAGAATATAAGGCCAAATGGTCATAAGAGTGAAAAAACAAAAACAGCATTTGTACCTGCAAATAGACTTACAAGATCATTAAAACGTTTTTTCAGACATCACTATTGCATCTTTTAGTCAAAATTTGGCCCACTAAATCTAAGCAAATTCAAGTTCTGGGTCAATAAACAAAATGAAAATTGTTAAAATACTGGCGAAAGCCACAATGATGAGTTTTACCAAACTCAAAAGACAAGAACATATTCCTGCAAATCCAGGGCTGGCATAAAGAACTGAGACATAACTGTGTAGCGGATAAGACATTATACACACAGAGAAGAAGAATGCTAATTTTTGACAAAATACGGGACCTTTGCAGTATACTAACTATGTCAAGTTGTTCTTCATAATCTAAAATGTTACAGGTTGAAACAAGCTGTTGTTGACGTATATTAATAGGCAATAGCTAGGCCTTTCACAGAAACTCAGAAAACAGTGAAGGGCATTGCTGTATTTTTTAGATATGGCTCAACAGCTACTGGACTGACATTCCAAACTGCTGACTACCAATCCATGCAAAATGCCAATCTACAAAAATACTGGAGCACTATTTCAGTCATGTCATGCCTCTGCCTTTGAGTCCCCCACTCTGGATCTCCCTCCTAGGGGAACCCCCAACCCTTTACCCCCACCTTGCCTCAGTGGCTATTACCAGTCATCATCTAGCCCCTTCTCATTAGGGCAAACTGCAACCTGTAAAGGCCACACATCACTGGCGAGGGGGTCAGACCAGCTGCCTCTGCCTAGCCCCAGGCTGCACCTCTGGAGCCCCAGTACGTTCTTAGGCCTTAACCAAGTCCTCAGCCTGGGAGTTGCCAGGCTGGAGCTCTCTAGCTCCTTTGGCCTTCCCCAGCACTGCTCCGCTTCAGGTACGCTTGCTCCTTCAGGCAGCTAGGTCCTTCTCTCTCTCTTGAGAGAGAGAGAGAGAGAGAGAGAGAGAGAGACTGACCCAGCTCCACCCTCAGCCCTTTTATCAGGGCCAGCTGTGGCCTGATTGGCAAAGCGGTCAAAGCTGCAGCCACACCCAAGCAGCCTACTCTTTTCAGGAGCGGGGCAATTGCCCCACTACACTGACTTTCAAGGGGGCAGATCTCCTCGCAGAGCCTCCGCTACACAACCCCCAAGCTCCGGGTGCAGGTGGCGGAGTCCCCCGTGGTGCGCCAGAGGTTGGTCCTGGCAGAAGTTACCAGGGTCGGAGACCTCCTGGATTACGACCAGGGAGACTGGCTGGATCCTCTGACATTCGCTCGGCGTATGGGGCTCTTCAGGCCTTGTACTCCCCGGCGCGTACTACAGGAGATGAAGGCCGCTTTGCTGTCCGCTGCTTGGGCCTACCTCGACCGGTTCCTGCACGAGGACACGGCCCCGCCCACCCTCCACCCTGGGCCCTCCGGACCTTTTCATCGGACCCCTGCCCCATGGACCCAACCGGCCCCCTGCCCCTTCTCCGTAAGCCAACTGCACGATCTGCAGCCGGTCCACTTCCAAACCGCGCCAAGGAAACATCTATACATGCTCGTGCTCCACACTCTTCACTTCCTCACCCTCATGTCCCGCCCCGACACAAAGTGGCGGGACCTCCTGCCACCTCTGGAGGGTGAGGAGTCCCGGTGGGCCAGCCTATACTCCACCCTGGTCCCGAGGCCCGCTGGGGATATCAGCTGGTGGCTCCTTCATGGGGCCATGAGCACGGGCGTGTATTTGGAGCAGTTTACCCCTATCCCAGACATCTGTCCCTTCCGCGGCGCAAGGGAGACCCTGGTGCACATTTACTTAGAGTGCATCAGGTTGCAGCCCCTATACCGGCTCCTCACGAACATACTGTTGCATTTCTGGCTGTACTTTTCCCCTCACCTCCTTCTCTATGCACTCCCTATCCGTGACCCCACAAAGTCACAGGACCTCCTGGTCAACCTCCTCCTAGCCCTGGCTAAAACGGCCATCTACAAAACCAGGGAGACGAGGTTGGCCCATGGAGACTCCTGTGACTGTGGGGATTGTTTCTGATCCTCTGTCCGTTCATGTATCCAGGCAGAGTTCCTCTGGGCGGCATCCACTGGCTCCCTTGACCCCTTCGAGGAGCAGTGGGCACTGTCCAGGGTTCTTTGCTCAGTGTCCCCATCAGGCTCCCTTCTTTTGTCCCTCTGACCATACTCCTGTCCCTGTTCTTTTATTAGTTGTCCCCTGAACTCAGTTGGGTTTTGACATCCTGTAGATCCTCCCCTTAGGCTGGGGAGAGGGATCATTGAGCAGTGACTTTCAGAAATATATAGTGCCTAGCATGGCAGCCTCAATAATAATTCCTCTTCTGTGTATATACCTTGACTGGTCGTCAGACCCCTAAAGCAAATCTTGAGTGAGCAGTGTTGCAAGGCTATGAATTTGCTGAGTTTCATATGTCACAAAAAATTACTCTGATACGTCTCAGATTCCGACTTAATTGAGGCCTGGTCTAAACCTAAACCTTAGGTTGTCCTAGCTACATCACACAGTTCTGGAAAATTAAAGCTACAGGAAAATACTGCAGAATGAAACTGACAAAAAATCAGCTCTCTTCCTCTCCAAAGAAACTGTAGAAGTACAGTAATAGTAAAGATGAGCAGGATAAATAAATATTGTGATACAGCATGGCCAGAGGGCAGCATAAGAGTGTTAGCATGGGGCCTTATTCCCTGCCAAGGGAGGAAGGTTTGCTTTAGATTAACTAGAACAGCTGTGGCCATCTAGGCACTGGACTCCATATTAGAGACCTGATTCAGTTATAGACCTCAAATCTGACTCCAGTCGTGGGATATAATACTCCCTGCTTCCTCAGACAGCGGGTGTGGTGTTGACGGAAGGGGAAGTTGGATTGGAGCAGAGTGCAGATTGCAGAAGGGAGGGGTAGTTATGTTGTTCCAGAGGAGATAAAAAAAATTTTGAGGTTTTTGGAGGGAGACGAAATTGCATCCGGTGGATTAATACTTGCAAAGCCGCCCCGCAAGACAATAAAAGAAAAGCACAGAAGAAACACCTAGTAGTGGGCACCCATAGCTGTGGTGTATTCTTATTAGATTGTAGGAGGTAAGACAAGATACCAGGATTTAAAACATGATCGTGGGACAGAAATGAGGCTCAAAGTGTATAACGTGGCCGGAAAAAGAGAAGCCTTCAAAGTCTGACGGTTATGAGGGGGAAAAGTTAAACCCCCAGGCTGGGAAGAGAAACCAGCTATGTCAAGTGGTTTTCACCACAACCACAGGGCCCTGGGTGTGGGACCTGGTACGGTACTACCTGTATCTGACAGGGCGGGACCCAGGTCCTCCCTCCACTCCTCATCCAAGGCACTAGGGGGTGATAAGAACTGGCTTCGACAGGAGCATATCGCCACTGAACGTCCCCAGAGAAGCGAAGCGCGAGACCCCCACCAGGAACAGTACCGGCAATTTCTGCACATACCCCAGAGAGAGAAGCGCGACCGGAACGTTACCAGCATTTGCCACCAATATATACTAGAGCAGTAGCAAACCCAAATCCTATTGTCCGCTCTTAAGATTAGACATCACGATTACAACATGTAAATACAGAAGAGCACTTTTTATACTGCAGAAAAAGACATGCTACCCAAAACCCATCAAATTAGCGGGGACTTTACATGCAAAAAAGGGCATTGAACTCTGACATCTGTTGCTGACGCTGGACCACAGGACTTAGATAAAGTATATTCAGTAAGAGTCAAGCTATATTAGAAGAGCCGTACCTAGCAACATTCTAAACTGAACAGCAGGTCTACAATAATCACATTTAAAAAAAAAAACACTTTTGGGAGGAGAAGAAGCTCTTTCTTAAATATACACAATTTAAATGCAGCAGAGAATCCCTTTGGCACCTTATAGACTAACAGACGTTTTGGAGCGTGAGCTTTCGTGGGTGAATACCACTTCGTCAGATTGCAGTAGTGGAAATTTCCAGGGGCAGGTATATTATTGCTAGCAAGCAAGCTAGAGATAACGAGGTTAGTTCCATCGGGGATGGGCCCTGTTGTAGCAGCAAGTGTGAAAAAGCAAGGGGGAAACTGGTTTGTATTGAGCAGCCATCACAATCTTTGTTAGTCCAGAGTGATGGTGTCAAATTTGCAGATGAACTGAAGCTCAGCAGTTTCTCTTTGAAGTCTGGTCCTGAAGTTTTTTTGCTGCAGGATGGCCACCTAAGGTCTGCTATAGTGTGACAGGGAGGTTGAATGCTCTCTACAGGTTTTGATATTGCCATTCCTGATATCTGATTTGTGTCCATTTTATCCTTTTCCGTAGCATGGACTGTCCAGTTTGGCCATGTACATAGCGAGGGATTGCTGGCATACATGGCGTATATTACATTGGTGGACGTGCAGGTGAATAACCAGTGATGGTATGGCTGATCTGGTTAGTCTATGATGGTGTCGCTGGTGTAGATATGTGGGGCAGCTGGCATCGAGGTTTGTTGCATGGATTGGTGCCTGAGGTAGAGTACTATGGTACGGGCGCAGTTTGCTGGTAGATTTCAAGTTGGCAGTTGTGGTGGAGGCCATCTGCCCACAGACACACCTGCCACCTGAAATGTATTTCACCGCAATGCACACCGTACCATAGTAACTCTACTCAGGCACCATCCATCGCAAAAACTCTCGATGCAACTCTGCCCACATATCTACACCCAGCGACCCTCACAGACCTAACGAGTCAGCCATACTCACTGGTTCATTCACCTACGCCGTCCACCATTAATATACGCCATCGTATGCGCAATGCCCTTGCTATGTACTCGCCAACTGGACAGTCACTATGGAAGGATAAATGGAACACATTCAGATATCAGGAATGGCAATACCAAACCTGTCGGAGAGCACTTACCTCCTGGACCACTATAGCAGACCTTAGGTGGCCTCTGCAGCACAAAAACTCAGGACCAGACTTCAAAGAAAACTGCTGAGCTTCATTCATCTGCAAATTTGACACCATCAGCTCTGGACTAAACAAGATTTTGATGGCTTGCCACATTACAGAACCAGTTTCCTCCTTGGTTTTCACACCTTGTGCTTAGAACAGGGCCCATTCCTCCCTGATGGAACTAACCTCGTTTATCTCTAGCTTGCTTGCTAAGCATTACTTACCTGCCCTGGAAATTTCCACTTCCTGCATTCTTGATTGAAGTGGGGGTATTCACCCACGAAAGCTCACGCTCCAAAACATCTGTTAGTCTATAAGGTGCCAAAGGATTCTCTGCTGCTTTTACAGATCCAGACTAACACGGCTACCCCTCTGATACTTGACAATTTTAAATGTTTTTTTCCAGAATGAGTTTGTCAACTTTGGTATATAATTATAAATGATCAAGTAAAACTATTCCAATTGAAATATAAACAGCTAACATAACTGTTCCTTTTGGGTGCAATTCATCCCTGTGTAGACAGTCACAGAAGCACTATGGACCACCTAAATTCTCCCTTGTGATGGAGTACTCACCCCACATTAGCCCAGAGAGGCTTAACAGGTGCAAGAGTAAGTAAGTAACCTGTGAGGACACATCTGAGAGGGAATTAGGGTTGATACACAAGCTTTCATTGAGAATGGAGCCCAGCTAGGCATATGCAAACGGGGCTAGTATAAGGCCAAGAAGCAACAACAGAATGGGCTGCAGTGTGGAAGCCTTCAGTCACTCTCTGGGCTTAGAGAGGGAAAGGAAGAAATCCAGGGAGCCAGTAGAAGCCCTGGGATCCTGGCCCTCAATGAAGGGTTTACCTAGCAGGGTAGTGGAGCAAAAGCCACATAGAGACATAGTAGGAAAACATCCAGGGAAATGACAGCAAGGCTTGGGACTGTGCATACCTTAGTTGCTGATTTGAGGGTCCCTGGGCTGGAACTTGAAGTAGAGGGCAGGGCCCAGGGTTCCTACCTGCCACCGGATAAGGGGCATAGTCATGATTTGGAGGACTGGGAATCATACCCAGTCCAATGAGACTTTTGTGGAAGGGAAAACTATAATGAGCTGGCTAGAGGGCCAAGCCACAAAGAGGGAGCATCCTGAGTCACAAAGAAGCACGGCAACTCTGGAGCGTGAACAAAATATGGGAAGGGGTGTCATAAACAGATAGCTAAGGGTTAATGTCTCTTTCACACCTGACCAGAAGACCAATCAGGAAACAAGATATTTTCAAATCTCCGTGGAGGGAAGCTTTTGTTTGTGGTTTTGGGGCTTTGCTTTGTTCTCTCTGAGTCCTGGAAGGGGACTAGAGGTGCAACCAGGTTTCTTGCCAATCTCCCTGCTACAGTCTCTTATATATTCAGAATAGTGAGTATTGAGTAAAAAGGTGGTTATAGTCGCTTTTGATTATTTTTGTATTTTGCAACGGTGTATCTGGCTGTAGGTTTAATGTGTTATTTGGCTGAAAGTATTTTAAATTGTATTTTCTGCTGAGAAAGCTTTTTTCTTATTGTCTTATAAGCTAAAAGACCCTGTAATATTTATCATCTAGATTACAGAGACAACTTGTACTTTTTTCTTTCATTTTATTTTATTAAAAGTTTTGCTTTTTTTAAGACCTGTTGATTTTTTCCCCAGTTGAGCTCAAGGGAATTTGGTCTGTACTTACCAGGGAGAGAAGAAGGGAGGGGAGAAAGGGGAATCCCTTTGTTTATAGATTCATGAAGCTTACATTCTGTATTGCTCTGGTGATGAGGTGGAAAGCCTCTGTTTTAGATTCACGGAGTTGAATCCCATAGTGTTTTCTAGGTAACCAGGGAGGAAGCCTAGCAGAGGCACTAGTGGGGAAAGAGTTTACTTCCTTGTATTAGATCCGGGGGTCTGGGTTCTTGGGGGTCCCCAGGAAGGTTTTGGGGAGCAAGTTTATCGGGCATCAGAGTCTGATTGGTTGGCAGCATATCAAATCTTAGTGGTAATTAAGCTTAGAGGATTTCATGCTAGTCCTCATTTTTGGACTCTAAGGTTCAATTGAGGAAAGTATACTATGACAAGGGATGTCAAACTGGGCAGAGCTATTCCCCCGATGCGGTCACGAGGAGGCACTTAGTATGTGATAATGAACCCTATTACACACCTGAAAGCTGGACTGCTTGTCAGTAAGAAGAGTGCATTTATGGTGGGTAGCTAGAGTGACAAACTCCAAGATTATCCTTACTTCTGCTGATTTCCACCTGAAAAGATGTCTTCTTAGCTTCTAACATTAGAATCTTACTGTCCTTTGATTTCTTAGCAGAGTTTAGCATGCAGGGTTATTCATCTTGTGCAATACTGGATTTCTTCTACATGCATGTCTCTAGGGCTGCGCCCATATCAGGTGCACATGTGTCCCCTGTGCCTCTGATCAGAGAATTTTTGTAGCAGTTGTGACGTTGCAGTCTATATCGTTTTATAAAAATATGTTAATGAATGATATAATGTAAGTGGAATATGCCCCATGCAAAATGTCTCTTGTAAGGTTATCATTACAGCTTATATACTGAGTGTGATCATCCTGTTTGTATAAATGTACCACACTTGAATCATAGCTAGAAATTATGAAATATAACTGGGGCTATTGTAATTTACAAAGTGTGGGCCATTAATGGTGGTTTGGAAACTTGATGACTCCATTAACAGGACAATTGTCCTGAGATGGTGTGTTTCTACACATTGCCCACTTGCCAGTGAAGTCTTGAAGAAATGAGATCATGTCACCTTGAACTGGAATTCATCTTTAATCTGGTGTTTTTCCATTGAGAGGAGGGGTGGGGACCCAGAGGACAAAAAGCTTCCCCCCTTATGCAAAAGATATATAAGGGGTGGAACTAGAACAAAGAGAGAGAGGAGCCATCATGAGATCTTTAGCTACACCTGAGCTGGAAACAGCGCTGTACCAGGGGAAAGAATTGTGCCCAGGCTTGGAAGGTGTCCAGTTTGCCGGGAAAATTGCTGAAGCTCTGTCGGGGTGAGCCTGTTCTGTTATCAGTTTGATCAGAATAGATTTGTGCATTTTATTCATTTGTTGTGACTCTTATGTTCTGTCTGGTTACCTACTTGGAAACATTAATCCTACTTTCTGTATTTAATAAAATCACTTTTTACTTATTAATTAACTCAGAGTATGTATTAATACCTGGGGGAGCAAACAACTGTGCATCTCTCTCTATCAGTGTTACAGAGGGTGAACAATTTATGAGTTTACCCTGTATAAGCTTTATATAGGGTAAAATGGATTTATAACCCATTGGGAGTTGGACATAGAATATCAGGGTTGGAAGGGACCTCAGGAGGTCATCTAGTCCAACCCCCTGCTCAAAGCAGGACTAATCCCCAGACAGATTTTTTGTCCCAGATCTCTAAGTGGCCCCCTCGAGGACTGAACCCACAACCTTGGGTTTAGAAAGCCAATGCTCAAACCACTGAGCTAACCATCAGGCATCCAAGTGTTAAAGACACTGTTAGCTGTTTTCAGGTAAACCTGCAGCTTTGGGGCAAGTAATTCAGACCCTGGGTCTTTGTTGGAGCAGACGGGAGAGTATAGCTCAACAAGACAGGGTGCTGGGGTCTCAAGCTGGCAGGGAAAGCAGGGGTATAAGTAGTCCTGGAACAATGGGTGGCAGCTCCCAGGGGGCTTCTCTGATCCAGCCCATCACAGCAGTGTCTGTTCAGCCCACATAGGCACCCAACACCTCTTCATGCCCTGTACCAAGGATATATAGAGCTATGTGGGCAAACTGCCCTCAGTTTTTTTTCAACGACAAAGTCCCACACAGGAAATTCCAAAGCAGAAAGGAAGTAGGGCTGGTAATGGAGCACTCATAGGGACATATCTCAAACAACTATATTTACTGCATAAGGTGCAGGGCCGGCTCCAGGCACCAGCTGACCAAGCACGTGCTTGGGGTGGCACCTTGGGGCGGGACATCAGGGTACTCAGGGGAGAAATTCGGTGGCATGGCATTCGGGGGGGGCTTCGGCGGTGCAGCGCTCAGGAGGGGTGAGATTTGCACGGCGCAGCACTCAGGAGGGGCGGAGGCTTGCGCAGCACAGCACTCAGGGGTTTTGGCGGCACAGCACTCAGGCGGACAGGGGGTTCGGCGATGCGCGCTGGGGAGGGTGGGGGCTTCAGCAGCACAACGCTCAGGCTGGCAGAGGCTTCGGTGGCGTGGCACGGGGGGGTCGGTGGCGTGGGGCTCGTGCGGGGGGTTACAGTGGGGGCAGCGCTCTTTTTTTTTTTTTTGCTTGGTGCAGCAAAAAAGTTAGAGCCGGCCCTGATAAGGTGAGTAACTTCTGTTTGTTCTTTGATTGGTTTCCCTCTAGATGCTCCCCTTCGGGTGATTTCCAAGCAATATTCTCAGCAGAAGGAGGTGGCTTCTGAGGCAAGTCCAGTACTGAAGACAATACTGCAGTCCTGAGGACAGTATCTGATTTAGAAGAGTTAACCAATGCACAACGCTTGGAAAAGATATGATTTGAGGACTAAGTAGCCACCTTGCAGATCTCAACAATGACAACATGTTTAAGCAGTGCTATAGAGATGAACAGAGATCTCGTGGAATGAGATAGCACGCTAGGAGGAGGTTGTACATCAGAAGATTCATAACAAGAAGTTATACAACTAGAAATCCACCTCAGAAGTCTTTGGGTGGAGATTGCAGCCCCTTTATATTTCTCAGAAATTGAAATAACAGTCTGGGAGATGCTCTAAATGATTTTGTTCCATCTAAATAGAAGGCTAATGTCCTCCTGATTTCCAATGTATGGAAAGCTCCCTCCTCCCTGGTATGGTGTGGCTTTGGGGGGAAAACTGAGAGCTGAATAACTTGATTAAAGTGAACTTCAGACAATACTTTGGGTAAAAACGTAGGATGCAATCATAATGAAAATTTGCCTTTGAAAAAGAATTGTATAGGGAGGGTCTGCCATTAAAGCCCTCATTTCCCCAACTTTTCAGGCAGAAGTGAAGGCCACCAAGAAGTCTTTTTAATTGATAGGTGAAGAAGTGAACAGGTGGCCATCAGTTCAAAGGGAGGTTTCATAAGGCACTTAAGAACAAAGTTTAAATCCCAAAGAATCCTCAATCCTTTAATGCATCTGATCATTGTGGGGTGAGCAAACACCAAAAACCCCTCAATGGAAGAATGACAGGCCTTGAAAGCTGCCAACTGTACTCCAATTAAAGTCATCTGGTAATTCTAACAGATAGTCAAGATGAGGGGAAAGAGTGGATGGACAAAAGATGCCAGAGGACAAATCAGTGGTAGACTCTTCCATTTCTGAAGGTAAACTGAACAGGAAGTTTGTAATCTCAAGAACCATGAAGTAATCAAGCCTTGAGGTAAAAAATTCTGAAATTGTGGTGGAGAGCATGAATTGATGTCTTGAGAAGGGAGATGTGGAATGGCAAGTGCTGGGGAATCACGCTGTACTGGAGAGATCTATAGTTCCAGTGACCATGACAACCTTGGTATTGAGAGGCACTTGGTACTTTTAGAAGGGGAGACTCTGATTAATTGGAGACGTACCTATCTTCGGAGCATCTAAACTCCTGCGGAACCAGATGAGTCAAAGAAGACAGAAAGGAATCTGTTTCACTTAGCCCCTTGTGGTCTTTGGTACCAATGCAGACTGCCTTGAAGAGGGTCTAATATGGAATCCTTAGACTTCTATGATATTGAGGGAGTCATACGTCTAGGTACAAAAGGTTGTATAAGTCGCCGTGGCCTTGCTCATAGTGGAGTGTTTCTCCTTGCGGCCTCGATCATGCTCAGACAGAATTGAAGGTGGTTTAGGCACCAAAGCATGCTTGGAGTCGTGGCTCCTAGATAAACTCAGGATTTTGGAGCCAGTCTCAGTACCAGAGGAACCTGGAACCCCAATGATACCCAACAAGGGACCTGAGAGCTCAGAAATGGTCAGTTTTAGTGGAGATTGAGACTTCTTCAGAACAGGCTCTGTGTAAGGAGAACTAGAACTCCTGTTCTTAGAAACCTTCCCAGTACCTTCTGATGATTATTCCTTTGAAGGGCTGGGAGAATGTGATACCAAGGTCAGCTCCCAGACTGATGCACTGAGCAGCACAGTATGGGGAGGTGAGCAGCCCTCAGTGGTGAAAGAATAGGTTAATGACTATTTAGAAAAGCTGGACATGCACAAGTCCATGGAGTCAGATGCAATGCATCCAAGGATGCTGAGGGAGTTTGGCTGATGTGATTGCAGAGCCATTGGCCATTATCTTTGAAAACTCGTGGCAATCGGGGGACGTCCCAGATGATTGGAAAAAGGCAAATATAGTGCCCATCTTTGAAAAAGGGAAGAAGGAGAATCTGGGGAACTACAGACAGGTCAGCCTCACCTCAATCCCTTGAAAAATCATGGAGCAAGTCTTCAAGAAATCCATTCTGAAGCACTTGGAGAAGAGGAAGGTGGTCAGGAACAGTCAACACGGATTCACCAAGGGCAAATCATGCCTGACCAACCTGATTGCCTTCTATGATGAAACAACTGACTCTGTGGATATGGGGAAAGCAGTGGACGTAATATACCTCGACTTTAGCAAAGCTTTTGATATGGTCTCCCACAGTATTCTTGACAGGAAGTTAAAGAAGTATGGATTCGACGAATGGACTATAAGGTGGATAGAAAGCTGGCTAGATCGTCAGGCTGAATGTAGAGTGATCAACGGCTCAGTGATCTAGTTGAAAGTTGGTATCAAGCAGAGTGCCCCAGGTTGGTCGTCCTGGGGCTGGTTTTGTTCAACATCTTCATTAATGATCTGGATGATGGGATGGATTGCACCCTCAGCAAGCTCATGGATGACACTAAGCTGGGGGGAGAGGTAGATATGCTAGAGGGTAGGGATAGGGTCTAGAGTGACCTAGACAAATTAGAGGATTGGGCCAAAAGAAATCAGATCAGGTTCAACAAGGACAAGTGCAGATCCTTCACTTAGGATGGAAGAATCCCATGCACTGCTTACAGGCTGGGGACAGACTGGCTAAGCAGCAGTTCTGCAGAAAAGGACCTGGGGATCACAGTGGATGAGAAGCTGGATATGAGTCAACAGTGTTCCCTTGTTGCCAGAAGGCTAAGGGCATATTGGGCTGCATGAGTAGGAGCACTGCCAGCAGATAGAAGGAAGTGATTATTCCCCTCTATTTAGCACTGGTGAGGCCCCATCTGGAGTATTGTGTCCTGTTTTGGGCCCATCACTAGAGAAATGATGTGGACAAATAGGAGAGAGTCCAGCGGAGGGCAATGAAAATGATCAGGGGGCTGGGGCACATGAATTATAAGGAAAGGCTGAGGAAACTGGGCTTATTTAGTCTGCAGAAGAGAAGAGTGAGGGGGGATTTGATAGCAGTCTTCAATTACCTGAAGGGGGGTTCCAAAGAGGATGGAGCTAGACTGTTCTCAATGTTGGCAAATGACAGAACAAGGAGCAATGGTCTCAAGTTACACTGAGGGAGCTCTAAGTTGCATATGAGGAAAAACTGTTTCACTAGGAGGGTGGTGAAGCGCTGGAATGGGTTACCAAGGGAGGTGATGGAATCTCCATCCTTAGAGATTTTTAAGGCCCGGCTTGATAAAGCCCTGGCTGGGATGATTTAGTTGGGATTGGTCCTGCTTTGAGCAGGGGGCTGAACTAAATGACCTCCTGAGGTCTCTTCCAACCCTAATTTTCTCTGATTCTAAGGTAGACAGGACATTAAACTCACTTGGAGGCTGATGTATACGCCAAGTCCCCTGACCTGGATCAAAGGCAAGTTAAAGAGAACACTCCATGATTAGGAGTTTCAGTCTGATCTCTTGATTTTTCCTGGCCCTGTTTTCGAGGGCTGCACAAAAATTAATTTTTTGAGGAATGTCTGTGTGTGTTTGAAGGAGCTTGCCAATTCTCCACAAACAGTTATTCTAGGCTCAAGAAACCACACCTCTTCACCTCTGCTGGGCATGCTCCAACCTGAGAGAGCATTTTAAAGTAGTGACTCAGTTCAGTCTGGGCCAACTGTGGAGAAAAGTAATCAGGTGAATCAGCTTCCTGCCGGAAAGCCATCAAAGCTCCACACTGCCAGGACAGAGCCTCATAGCCAAGCCAAGGAACTCCAATCACTGTGAGAGCTGAGGGGGAGCTTGGGCCAGCGGAAGAGACTCAAGAGATAGATCAGAGGGGAATGCAACAGGCACCCCAAATCCAACTCTATGAAGCTGGAGGGACTGAAACAGGGTAGGAAATGACCCAGGGAGAGTGATTAGGGGTATCAGGCCCTGAGCCCTGTGTGAGGGCCACTGTTTCAAAGGACCCTGGACTGGAACCCGGTGGAGTAGGGTGAGCCCAGGTTCTCATACCACCCTCCCAGTCTCAGCACTATCCGGAATCATAGCCACTGAGCAAAGCGGCCTTTGGACTCTCTATCCCAAACTGTAACTAGTACCGTCAGCCTGGAGCACACAAACGACCCCCAAAGGGGGGTGTCCCAGACAGCTAATACAGCTGACAGTTATAGCATCCCAGCAAGTAAGGCAATGCTTGAATCCAGTGATGTAGGCATACCCCTGCAAGGGAGAAAAACAGCACCGTCTGGAAGGAAATTAGGAAAAAGGGGAAAAATAAGAGAAATAAAATAAATATCTTCCAAATAAAAGAAAAGTATCAAAAGACTATACTGAATTAAACTACATACTAATAAACAACTAAACTAGACTAGAAGGCAACTTAACGGTAGATACTCTGTCTCAAGCCAAGGAAGCTGAAAAGGAACTGAGGACAGGTCGCCCACATAACCATATATATCCTTGGCACAGGGCATGAGGAGGTGTAGGCCAAATGGGCACTACTATAAAAAATCTCCAATCAAATGGATGGGGTGCATGTGCACCTGAAATGGATACAGAGACTCCTGAATTGGAGCATCCATAGGGACATTACTTGAAGAACTATGTGATGTCATGAAAAACAAACTAATATCATTACCTTATACCATCATTTCCTGCAGCTGGAATTTAGTAGAGCACACCTAATCTGTTGGGTAAATTTTCAACAGATATAAAGCTATGTATGTTAGTCAGCACTGACTTTGTAAGTGTTATACTAATGTGCCTGTTCTGAATGTGTTTTTATACTAAAATAATCAATTTTGAAAGCATCTCTGCTTGGTTTTAAGATAAATAGCACCTGTAATCTCTTTATCCTGAGCTACTCTAACTATGAACCTCTAAATTACACAAATGTTTTTATTACCAACAAACCCCCAAAAGCACATATAGTTGATTAACGTCCTCCCCTTGTCTCTCTCAGTTAGGCTCTGATACATAACAATTCAGCCCACACGTGTTTTAGGTTCCTAACTTCCAATGATATCAATGGAAGTTAGAAGCCTAAATACCTTTGAGGATCTGAGCCTTCTCTACTAACTATCTTCATAGGATCTTTCACAGGTAGCTTCCTGCACAACGTATGCTTTAAAGTTCTGTACCCTGGTGGCTCTGGGACATACAGTCAGCCATGCCCAATTCAGTTTATAGTCCCTTTCCTCAGGGCTCTGTTTATTCTCCAACACAAACCAAAGGAAATGCAGAACAATAACTAAAGCAATAGTCTTATTCTTGGCTGAGATGGAGGAGCCCTCTGGATTTGGTAATTAAATTGTCTGAACCACACCAGCCTATGGAAGCCCACGGAATCTCCTTGCAGCTTTCTCCTTGTCTCTGCCTCCTCTGACTCCCCCCCGCCACCCTCCAGTGGAGTTGGGGCCCTCATTTATATCTTCCGGCTAGAAATCAGGTCCAATCAGTGGGTGCAGTTTAGCTAGTCAGCTGATTCCCTCCGGAACAGAGACAGCTGTTCATTAGAGCCCCTGGCCTTGAAAGGGCCAGACCTCACTGTTACATGTACCCCAAGGATTCCTAAACTGTGGTATGTGGTGTACATGAGACATCTCGGAGAGAGGTACCTAGGAAAAATTGTGCAATGGTGGATTTTATTTATGATTTAATTTATTGCATTTTCATAATAGGCTGTTCAGACAACACTTTAAAACTGTGAGAATGTGTTATATAAAATATGGTAGTTAATTTACTTCAAGATGTAGTAATGTATTAATGAGAACACAGATACACAGAGACACCGATGTACAGAGCCCTCAACTCCAGTCACCATACAGCACAGGTTCAGTTGCCCAGCAACTATCCAGTTTTGCTGAGCTCAAAACTTAGTCAGGGGGTTGTGTTTTTTTTTTCCAGTTGTATGTCACACTATAACTACACTTGCACGTAACAGTGAAATATAGACAGATGGCTAAAGACTGCCAGTATTAAGAAGAACACACAAAGTATCAGTGATGAGAAAAGTAGGGATACACAGACAATTGGTAAAACTGGAAGGGGGTAAGCAGGCAGCTGGTAGATCTGGAAGGGGGTACACAATAAGAAAAGTTTGAGAACCTCCGCTCTAAGGATATATCTACACTGCAATTAAACACTTGCAGCTGGCCTGTACCAGCTGTCCCAGGCTCATGGGGCTCAAGCTAAAGGGCTGTTTCACTGAGGTGGAAGGGTCCCAGAGTTCAGACTGTAGCCCGAGGCCGAATATGTACACCACCATTAAACATCTCCTTAGCCTGAGCCCTGTGAGCCTCAGTGAGCTGGCACACGCCAGCTGCAGGTGTCTAACTGCAGTGTAGACACCTGCAGGTGTCTAACTGCAGGGTACACTACTTCTTAAAGGGTACATCATGGAAGAAGCTAACCTCTGAGTGGGACTTAAATAATTCTGTGCCGGTGTTTCCTCCCATCACTGTTGGGATACATTTTCACTGCCTTCTAAAAGACAAAGACACCCTTTACGCTCATCATACTGGTGTTTGACGGGTTTTTTTTTTTAGGTTTTTTTTTAATCCTCTAGAAACTGTGATGAAGACACATTGGGGACATATGAACTATTGTTCTGCATATTATAGAGTGAAGCATGTTATTCAGATAAGAGCTTTTGTAAAATGGTTTGTTTATAGTTTATTCCTAATTTCTGATGATTGTTGTTAAAAAGTCTCCTTCTTTTTCTCTCTCTCTCTCTTTTTTTTTTTTTTTGTGCTAGATACTTGGCTGTTTTTTTACAGATGAATTCATTGAGATATCCAGGGAAGGCTGTGTGATTTGTGCGCTCTGGCACTAATTGCAGAATCTTTAATTTGTCAGAAGTACCCAACCAGGGTTTTGAGAGGTGAGAGGCCTTTGTCATTCCTGCTAATCCAGTTTCTGTTGTTTACTGCACATAGCAACATCTGGTGGCAGGACAACTTAGAGGAATTAAATGTAGAAAATCCACTGTAATCAAGTTTTCTATTTTCATTTGTGTTATATGCTGCCTGTATATTTCTAAGGCACACAAGATTCCTGTGTGTGGACTTCTGTACCCTGGTCTGGGTGAGAGGGATGGCACTGGCTCTTGAAAATATTCTCAACATACTTTACACAGAGAAGTCATGCACATTAGTGTACTGACAAGCTCCCCAGGGCAAGGGCCATGTCCTTCGATATGTCTGTATAACATTTACCACAATGTGACCCCAATATCTATTTGAGCCTCCACCTCCAGACACTACCACAATACAAATAACATGGGACCCAACAGGCAGCCAAGTAGGTTTTGTACATTTGGGGTATCTGCAACTGCTGAGGTGTGGAATGTGACCTGTATGTTCTTTGCAGAGGGTTACAGCTGACTGTGATCTCCATAGTGGCTAACTTTGTCTAAGGAGTTATCATAGATTGGGAAGTGGTGTACCTTTCTTTAGGCTAAAATAGTTGCTAAGCCCTTTATTTTCATGCTAGGATCACACATAACTATCTGATTCCTTATCCCTCTACAAGTCCACCCCAACACCATCGACCAGAAAGCTTACTTTGGGTACTTGTCACTCTTAGTATGTGTTCAGAAACTTATTGGCAGTGCTCAGCATCTCACAGCATTGAGCTCTGCTATTTTAAAACATTAAACCTTCAGACCTAAGCCACAAAAAATATTTTAAAAACATAATGCAGTGGGGGTGGGGAGAGATGATGAAAGGGGGCGGGAGGACCTTCTATAGGGCAGGAGGCATTTATCATATACCTGTGCACCTACGAGAATAGACCCATTGGAAGTTATGAAAATAAATAATACACACTGCTAACAAACACTTTAGCAAACCTTTGTTCAGCTGCTACCTGGTAAATCTAGAAGTGCACACTTTATCAATAATGTTGATAAAGCATCATCTGACTTTTGCCAGATTATATCTGTTATTGTAATGCTAGAAGTGAATAATTTCCTCTCTTCTCACACTTTAAAAATCTTTGGAAACTAAATGCAACTTCCCACCCAAAAAACCCCCTATTTCAATACAATATTAAAATAAAATATTAAACATTTAAAACTCTAGAAAAGCAAAAATCAAAGTAAAAATTAATGCAATGTTAACTCTGTCTCTTCTGTGTGTACATTATAATATGATGGTATGTTATTGCAGATACATAAAAAACTCTATATGAGGTTGTAGAAAAAGTTATATATAATCCTATTTTATCATCTGAAAACTAATAATGACAGCAGCATTATAATATTTAGCACTTACGGGGATTTTTCTTATCATACTTCAAAGAACTTTTGCAGGTGAAAAAGTCTCAATTGTACGAGGAAAACTTGAAGGTTAGACAGTTAAGAGACAGATGACATTGTGAAGCAATGACAGATTTAGGACTAAAACCCAATTCTCCTGACTGTGATTTCCACACTCCTATTCTCTGGATCAAATTGCCTCCCTAATGTGAGGGATAAATAAAGATGTTTGTGCAAAAAAGCGTCGAGTTCATGTTGCATGTTCAACCTTAACTGTTGCATTTCCTGACCTTTCAGTGCTTAACTTGCAATCTTGAAGTTGCATGAATGTAGGGGGTTTCATGTTTAATGTTGGGGTAATTTAACAATATCTGGCTTGACAGGCTGAGAAATAGTGCAATAAGACCAGTGACAAGGAAAGGGGAGTATCACCTGTCTGGAGAATGAAACTGATATGTTTTAAATGAACAATCTCCTATCCTAAAACAGATACTCTGTTTGAGTACCAACCCACCAACATATACATTAAAGACCTTGGTAAAATGGTAATGGATATTAAAAATAAATTAATACATTTTAATTAGCTAAACTTATCAAGCTTCCATTAAAGACAACATAATTTAAGTCAATAATTATTCTTAAACTATGATCAGAGTCTAATTTCTTAATCATGAAGTAAAATTGAGTTTCAACACAGAGAACAGAAGTATTTTCAAAATTCAGTATTAAAATATTACCTGTTGAAACAGGGTAATATTCTTTGCAATAATGGATGGAAAATCTTGTTCACATGTAGAACTCTGAGAGAATGTACGCCACAGATCTGCATCTTCAAAGCAGAGTGTCTGATATAGAGCTGGGAGAGAGATCTACAAAGCAAATAGTGCACATTTAAATGTAAAAACAAACAAAAAAAATAGCAACAACTTATAGCCAGCCTGACATGTTCTCTGTAATATTTTTATTCTCTTTTTTTAAAATCTTTTTTGTTCCTTCCCCTTCCTCCATCCCACCTCAGTCCTATCTATCACACATGGCTAATTTATTTCACTCAATGCATCAACTGTTCTCTGACCCAAATGTCCCATAACCCCAACCCCCCTCCCCCAGTTGCTTTTAGTCCCTACGGAGAGGAGAAGTGAAAAACAACCAACATTGAAGTATCACAGTTCTAGTGCTCTGCAGCTAGTTAATTTCTCTCCCTCATGAACTCTCAGCCCTTCTCTTCTTGCTGGTGAGCTTTCTGCAGTAGGAGAGTAGCCTTAGATCAGCACTTCAGAAATTGTTACTTTTATTTCACTCCTTTCAGCAGGGGAACATAGACTGTCGTAAGAGAAATCAGTCCAAGAAAACGTTGGGACTTCAAATTAATATGAAGCTACCCAATTTGACCACTAGAGACCTCAAACAGGCCTCTAAATGCTACCCAATTTATGCATGTAAAATTGTGGATACTAATTTTTAGGCTACTTATGAAAATACGGTCTTGCATTCTAGAAATTTGTATGTCAAAATGCTAAGTAATTTTTCTACTTCCCATAATGGTTATTTCAACTGGGTACATATTAGACTGTGTTTTTTGGAAGAGGCAATAAATAGTTCTTAACTAATTCTGAATACAGTTTAAAACAACTAAAACTGTAGTCATGTTGGTAAATATTTAGATTATTTTCAACTCCATATTAATACTTCCGAATAAATCAATATCATTTCAAATTGAGTTTAAATCATCACATAGACAATACCTTCAGGGATGATACTGCCCGAGTTCGTTCCTGTTCTATCCAAGATGGAATTTGGTCACGGATACCTCTTTGTGAATCCTTATAAAACAAAGTAAGCGATATATCTGTAAAATTCAAACCTACAAGTTGTTTAATAACTAAAGTTTCAAAATGAAAACAGATATGAAAACACTGGCAACATCCTTTACAGGAATCTTTCAATGGTGTTCTATTGATACATTTATGAATAGCGTAACAATGTTTATTACTGCTATTTTATAAAGTTATTACATACAAGAGGCACCTCAGACTTGACTAGATTTAGTCCTCCCCCTTCCATCTTCACAGCAGATGAGTACTTCTAAAATGCTGAAATCTAGATACTTATTAATACATTAAAATAAACTTTAAAATAATGTTTTATTGCCTCACTGAAACATATTAATGACACACATGGATCCTTAGAAGGCCACTATAGAAGAACCCACAGGATTTATCTCAATTTAGGGCTGACTGCAGGAGATATCATACTGAGAAAGGAAACAATCTGGTTAGAAATGTTCTAGTCTGGATCCTGACCTTTCTCTAAGACATCTGATGTATACAAAGCAGCAAAATATAATTAAAATAAAATAAAATAAATTAGAAAATAAGAAAAAGAATAAGGATGGAAAAGCAAATAATATACAGTAACAGGATTTCTCGAATGTCATATAGATGACCATGTAATGGAGTACCATTAGACTCACAGACTCATAGACTCGTAGGTCAGAAGGGACCAATATGATCATCTAGTCTGACCTCCTGCACAAAGCAGGCCACAGAACCCTACCCATCCACTTTTATAACAACCCCTAACTCATGACTGAGTTATTGAAGTCCTCAAAATTGTGGTTTGAAGACCTCAAGCTGCAGAGAATCTGCATATCATTACATGACAATGTAATGATATGACCCCCATATCAATCAGGAGAAGGCTAACAAACTCCTCTGTGCTCAGCTGTTACCAGATAGGCACACCTGCAGAGCCTACTCCAACTGGAGAAAGCAAGCTTTAAAAAAAGATGCTTGTCACAGGAAGGTACGGCAACCAAGAAGAAAGCTGCTGTGCCTCAGGAGTAGCTGGCCCTTGCTATAGGATGACAGAGTGGAAAACAGCTGACAAGACTCTGCTGCCCATGAGACTTTTATAAGGTACCTTATAGAATGCCCCCTTAAACAGGAGAAGGACCCAGAAAGAGTAGAATAAAGTTCCCAAACAGGGAAAGGGACTCCTAAAGGGGAAGAGACTCTAAAGCTGCATGAGTATAATCCAAATAAAGACCCAGCCTATCACAGAACACCATTTGGAGCAATTAGCTGCCAAAGGATTTTTTTCCCAGAGGAATGAAAGTCAGGACTGTAGTACTCAACAAAGCTGTTCATAGATGATCAGAATATCATGGATGATATTTCCTCTGGGGTGACACACACACTTTCTGCTCACCATAGCACCACAGAGTGTGCTGAATGGACTCTGCTCCCTTTTTGGACTAGTTTCTGTGCAACCATGTAAGCGTCCGTACTTCACAGCATGATCTACCTGGCTATTAAGTATTTAGAAGCCTGCAGACCCAAGCACTTCTACTGAAAGGAAATCAATAAAAGACGATGTTTAAGTAAATTCCATCTTACTGTCTCTTTCCACATCCAGGAAGATGAGCTTCACTTTGGGCAGACCAAAGGAAAAATAATCCCTAGTAATGTATGGAGAACAAAGTTTATCCTTGTGACAGATGATTTTGAAGTTGAAAGAATCTTCTCTTTATGGGCCAGTGCATTTTCACAGCATACATTTTGGAGACATTTCTGACTGTTGTGCTTGTAACCAGGAAGCATGGAATTAGAAGCTATCAGTTTGAAATATTTGGTTCTGACAGACTTTAGCCCTCTGGACAGATCCCAGATAGAGAAGACAGGACTTTTGGTTTGGACAGATGCTGCACAAGGACATTTATTATTGCTGGATGATCTACCAGAGATTTAGATGAGCCCTTGTGCAATATGCTATTTAGTGTTGGGTCATAAGCAATAATGGTGGGATGTCTCACAGTAGGTCATTCTGTACAATTCCAGAAGAGCTATAACGCTTGTTTTCTTGGGTTTGACTATCTTGACATCAATGAGAGAACACTGTCCAAATTCTTGCACAGGCCAAAGGGATAGAAAATTTCTATGAAGCTATGAAACACTATTATTTTGGAGGAATCAATTACCTTGTTTAGTACCCATCATTAAATAGTCAATATGTCTCTCAGTCTGGATTAGGATGAAGTAGAAGGCTATAACATAGCAGATGGAGTGGAGACACTTTATGACAGCTTCACTAGGTCCAAGTACCATAGACTTCTTGGCTGATTTTAGGACAACAACAGTTGCAATCCCCCCCTTCTTTTTTTAATCTTCCATAAAACTCGTCCTAGTAGTAGAAGGGGGGAAGCATAAACAAGTAAATTCAGCTGTTAGTGAAACTGTCTATTTACAGTGATCTTGGATGAAGAAAATCATTGTGTTTTTTTTGTGTTTTGACTGAACACAAATAGAAATGCTTAGTGATGGCCTAGCTCCCTGGATAACAGCTTTAGAACCAGATATTTAGGTTTTTGGACTATCTATCTCCTGAAAGCTTACCTAGTCCTCTTGTATCTTCATGTGCCCTTTTTATACTGAGCGCTATTATTAGGCTAGGTGACCTTCTGCTCAAGAAAGAAGTTATTGTTTGGCATTTAGATTTGCACTTCTTCTGCCCTATTCCTGATTTATATATTCCATGATCATCATGATGTCTCATGGAACAAGAAAGTGCTCCTTTCTCAGGGGCTCCTGGAAGTCCAATGAGCCATGCTGGCCATCTCTAGGAAGTTGATACTCTAGAGTCCTTCCAACATTGACCAAGTTCCAGGATGTTGTCCCCTGTGCAATCCCCATCCCGGACGACTGGCATCTGTGGTCAGGGTTTTGGATTCAAGATTTTGCAGTAAGAATGCTACCATACCATCCTGTTTCCACTCACTGATATGCTGGATGTTATCTTTATTTTCCTCTAAATCTCAAATTTTGGAATGGCTCCAGGTTTTTAAGAGGAATCCCCAAAACTCTCTCCTGTGCAGTCTTGTCCACGAACAATGTTTGAAGTTAAATGACCAAAGAGCAGCAGGTAAATATGGATGAAGGATACTGCGTTCCATAACACCCCAGACATCAGTGCCTTTGTTTTGTTAAGTCTTTCTTGTGCAGGAAATGCTCTGGTTCTCTTTATGTTTATCTCAACTCATGGAATATCCTGTGTCAATCCTATACTAGCCTAGTGGATAGGAGGGAAGCAGTCAATGTGATAGATCTTGATTTTAATAAGGCTTTTGACATAGTCCCACATGACATTTTCATAACCAAACTAGTGAAATGTGGTATAGATGAAAATATTATAAAGTAGGCGGATAACTGGCATAAAGCTTATACTCAAAGAACAGTTCTCAATGGTTCGCTGTCAAACTGGTAGGACATATCTAGTGGGGTCCTGTAGGGGTCTGTTCTGGATCTGATACTTTTAAAGATTTTCAGTAATAACATGAATAATGGAGAGGAATATGTTTATAAAATTTGTGGAGGACACCAAGCGTGGGGAGGTTGCAGGGACTTTGGAGAACAAATGAGAATTCAAAATGACCTTGACAAATTGGAGAATTGGTCTGAAATCAATATGATGAGATTCAATAAAGACAAATGCAAAGTACTACATGTAGGGAAGAAAAATAAAATGCCCAACTACAACATGGGGGACAACTGGCTAGGCATTAGTCTTGCTGAAAAAGTTCTGGGGGTTATAGTGGATCACATATTTACTAAAAGCCAAAAATGTGAAGCAGTTGTAAAAAAGGCTAATATCATTCTGGGGTGTAGTAATAGGAGTGTTGTATGTAAGACATGGGAGGTAATTATGCCACTCTACTCAGCAGTAGTGGTGCCTCATCTGGAGTACTGTGTCCAGTTTTGGACTCCACGTTTCAGGAAAGATGTGGACAGAGGAACAAAGATTATAAAAGGTTTAGAAAATCTGATCTAAAAAGAAAGGTTAAAAAAAATGGGTACAGTACAACCCTGTTTATCTAACCCTCCCTTATCCGTCTCTCTGTATTTACTAAAAAATCAGGGCCAAAATTGAGCGAACTCTCCTCTGGCCACTAGATGGCACTGCAGCATATTTTCCCATTCTCTGGTTTACCTGGAATTTTGATTATCTGATCTGGCCCTGCTCCCAATTAGACCGAATAAACGGGGATCTACTGCTAAGTTTAGTCTTCTGAAAAGAAGACTGAGTAGAGATCTGATAACAGACTCCAAATATGTTAAGAGGCGTTATCAAGAAAATGTTGATTAACTGTTCTCCATGTTGGATTGCATTAGTAGGAACACTGCCAGCAGATTGAGGAACTGTGCTTTTTTAGTTTGCAGAAGAAAAGAGTGAGGGGGGATTTGATAGCAGTCTTCAATTACCTGAAGTTGGGTTCCAAAGTGGATGGAGCTAGACTGTTCTCAGTGGTGGCAGATGACAGAACAAGGAGCATGGTCTCAAGTTACACTGGGGGAGTTCTAAGTTGCATATTAGGAAAAACTGTTTCACTAGGAGGCTCGTGAAGCACTGGAATGGGTTACCTAGGGAGGTGGTGGAATCTCCATCCTTGGAGGTTTTTAAGACCTGGCTTAACAAAGCCCTGGCTGGAATGATTTAGTTGGGGTTGGTCCTGCTTTGAGCAGGGTGTTGGACTAGATGACCTCTAGAGGTCTCTTCCAACCCTAATCTTCTATGATTCTATATGTACACTGAAGGTAGGCCAAGTAGTAATGGGCTTAATCTGCAGCAAGGGAAATTTAGGTTAGATATTAGGAAAACCTTGCTAACTATAAGAATAGTTAATTACTAGAATAGGCTTCCAAGGGAGGTTGTGGAATCCCTGTCATTGTCTAACCTGTTCTTAAAAACCTCCAAATACCGGTCAGGAATGATCTACGTACATTTGGTCCTGCTTCAGTGGGGGCATGGTAGGAGAAGGGCTGGACAAGATGACCTTTTGAGATCCCTTCCAGCCCTACATTTCTATGATTCTATGAGAGATAATCAACAACCTCTTATTTAATTTTATTAAAAATCATGGGATTGGGTCCTGTGGGTCACTGGCTACAAAAGTCCCTGGGGATAATGCTCTGATAAGTGTGCCATCTAATATCATGTGTAGATGAATCCCTGGACTGCTCAGCTGCTTTATTACTATTTTCAAGAGCTTTGTAAACAGCCTGTGGACAACACATAGTGATGGTGTTGATTTTCATAAATAAAAACAAATAAACTACTGTTGACTGAACTTTGTCCATATGTCTCCGCCTGTTCCACCTACATTAAAAGATCTTCTTGAGACATAGCAACAACAATAGAAGCTGCAGTCGCTATCCTCAGTTTTGTCTTCTTCATCAACCTGACCAGCCTCTTAAGGTTTAGGATGATGACGACTTCTCCAGAAGATAATTGAACAAAGCTTTGAGCACTTTTGGTTGAGGGACAAGATCTAAATCTCCAGGAAATGGGAGAACTTCTGCAGGACAATTTTTTTCTTCTCATCATCTCCTGAGGCTGAAGAGAGAATAAAAAAGGGATGTGGAGGAGCCTGAAACTCCAGAGAATATCTGTACCACTTGTATGAAGTCAAGTCCCACTATGTCGGAAAATTGGGAAATTCTACTCCTTAGGCCTATTTCTGGACTGAGGCAGGCCCTCGGCAGTAATACTGATAGCTTGGATTGGAAGGAGAGATTGAAAGCATTCCCTGATCTAGGCTTCCCTATGCTATGCCAGGTCTTACCCCTGCAAAAAGAAAAATCCCTTCTCTTGGTCCATCATTGTGAGTAACAACAAAAGAGCTTCTGCCTTTATATTACACCTGGCAGTTCACCTGAGTTTTGGGGGAGGAGCTAGAGTTTGTGGAAAGAAGTGAAGATCTGGAGTACTTTGGAACCTTTTTTCCTTTTGGGTTTTTTTTTTTTTTTTGGCTGTCCTTCGGAAGTGATTGCTCCATTGAAGGACTGGTCTCTTATCAGCTGATGCTCTGTTTTGCCCTACAGCCTGCATAGGGTAGGATCTTGAGCCTCATCTTCATCATCCAGTAGGTAATCAGAGAAAAGGCCAAGGAACTTCTCTGAGAAATCCTCAGGAAGATGGAGAGTCCAAAAAGACACTAAATTCCTTGACAAGTCAATCAATTATTCACATAAAAACCTGGGAAAGACCTTAGACATTGTTCCTTTAGAGGTGGATTGGACCAAATGGTCTGGAGGGTTGGACTTATCCTTAAGGAGTCCTTGATGGGTGAGTAAGCCCAGTTTGCTGAATCCAAGGACTGAAGTGGACTCATCAGTCCTTGCAGAGGTGTCTTTGGAGCAATCTCAACTGATGTGAGGATGACACAGAGGTCTCAAAAATCTATTCACCATCCAAATCCCTCTCCCTCACAGAGCAAGGTTAGACTCATAGACTTTAAGGACAGAAAGGACAATCATGATCATCTAGTCTAACATCCTGCACATTGCAGGATACAGAACCTTGCCCACCTAGTGCTGTAATAGACCCACAATCCCTGGCTGAGTTACTGAAATCCTCAAAACATGATTTAAAGACTTCAAGTTACAGAGAATCTGCCCTACACACTAGTTTAAACCTGCAAATGATCCTGTGCCCCATGCTGCAGAGAATGGTGAACGCCCCCACTCCCTACCCCCTAAGGTCTCTTATTAATGTGACCTGGGGAAAATTCCTTCCCAACATGAAATATGGTGATCAGTAAGATCCTGAGGAGGTACAAGAGCCAGAAGTAAGACACCTGTGAAAGAATTCTCTGTAGTAACTCAGAGCACCCGCCTGAGTCTCATCACCGGCCATTGAAGATATTTGCTGCCAGTAGTCATAGATCAGCTATATGCCTTAGTAGGCAGTCTCTTCATACCATCTCCTCCATGAACTTATCAAGCTCAATCTTGAAGCCAGTTAGTTTTGTTTTTTTTCTCCACTGCTGCCCTTGGAAGGCTGTTCTGCAGACTGTGAGCAATAATGGCAGAGTTTCCCTTCTGTGGCTCCCAAGAGGGTATCTTCCTCAGAGATGTAGTACCACTTGGCCCTTAATCTATTCCTTTTGGCTGGCTCCAATATGCTGGGAGGGAGGGGTATAAAACCAAGAGCATAATTCCTCTTCTCCACACAAAAAATGTCTTCCTCTACAGCTCATTCTGCTCTAAAAGGTGACTCCCAAACCAAGAGCAGTAATGGATAAGGTGAGAGTGCTCAGTTTCCTCTAGAGACAGAAAATCTAAGGTTGGGAGGAAGGATTGTCAAAGTCTCAGAGCAATGTGGACATGTCTGATTGTCTCTGACGCTTTTAAGAAGAGAGGTGCATCCAAAATATTTTATGCTAGGGCGAGGTCAGAATCTAGAATTCCCTATTTTAGAGAGGGTGGATTTACCGTATTTAAATATAGTTAAATTTACATTTGGGGACAGTACTGCAGTCACACAAGGAAAAATGATACAACTTTATCAAAAGTAAAAAAATTACTTACTATGTTCACATATTTTTAAATATTTCTATTGCTATAAAAGAGCAAATCTGTTCATACTATACATATAAGTGCAGTAAATAACAAACATACAATACATTTGAGAATAATCTTTTAAGATTCTAGCAATGCATTCCTTATTTCAGAATAAATAAATAAATAAATCTTACCGATTTTCTTAACATGTCTCCAATGATCACACCTGTAAAAGTATCCCATTCCTATGAAGGAAAAAAAAAAAACTTAGACAAGGCATAGGGATATCTTAAAGCACACAATATAATTGTTACAGATAAAGTATAGGGTGATCTGAGAATAGGAATACAGGGGTCTAAGGAGTCACCCAGCTCCTGCTGACATAAATCTCAAATAAGGGGTTAAAGGCATGGATTTATGAGAAAAGATAAAAGAAGCTAAACGAACGTAACTTGACTAAGCAAAGTATAGATATAGGGAACATGATATACATTAAAGCCAAGAACTTAGTAGGATTCAAACAGGCATTAGAGATTTCTATGAATAATATGATCATCAAGAATTATAACAGCATGGACTAAAAAACAAAAACAACATCTATAACAAAAAAGCCTCCTAAGAGTTATCATGTTTCAGTACATAAGCCAACTGAAAGCTTTCCTGTGAGTAGTTTCTCCAATAAGGAACCTATTTTCAAAGGTATTTAGGTGCCTAAAGATGTGTTTAAATCAATGGGAGTTATGCACCTAACCTGTTAAGGAATTTTGTAAATCCCACTAGGTACCTGTCTACAACTTTAGGAACATTATTACCTTTGAAAATCTTGCCACAACTACCTGCTTTTGGATTCTTGCATTTTCCTCTGAAGCAGCTAGTACTAGACTAGATACACCCTGATCTGATCTGCTTCCTATTACCATTTTGCCATATGTGAAAGGTATAATCACCAAAAAAAGAGGGATTATTTACTGTCATACACTGTGATATAACAGAAAACTCTGACTAAATTAAGAAAGCAAAAAGCAAATAAAACTTCTTGACGATGAGATCTATTAGACAGCAGTGCAGTCATCCAAAATGAGTACTGTGGGTTACTGTAGCCTTGGCTGGATAATTTTTTAATTTTTTTTTTTTTGCTGGGCACAATACTTCAGGTAAAGGAGAAAAGGGGTAGACCAAATAACTTAATAGTGTACGTATATTACATCATTAATATCTATGATTCTATGGCCAGGGGTTAATTTATTATAATTTAAAATATATATAAAAACGATAATAGAGGTTTTTCTTATTTAAGGAAAATAGCATTTTTCTCACTTGTCAATCCACACATCCACTTGACTTTTGTCTGTGACATTACACAATCAAAAGTCAACAGCATCAACTACACAGCAGAGCGTTCTATGGATCCATCCATCCAGTTAAATATTGATGCCATTCCATCTCTCCCAAGATTCTTTACAGCCAGTGACTTAGCAAATTAGAAGCAAATTATTTATTAACCATTCAAACATAAAAAGGCATATACATTATAAATATACTGCTACTGCACAAAAAATGAATAAAGGACTCCTGCTCCAAAAACTGAAAAATATGTAAAATTTATGTAAACATGATAAAGTAATAATACCGAAATGCATATAAACCAGATGCAGCAAGCATCAGTATACAAAGACTAAGAGGGACCATTTCTTCCTTTACAACCATGCCCCACTCCCATAGTAGGTGTGTTCCTCTTGAACCACAAAATTGTTGACCGGTAAGGGAAGACTCATGAGCACAAGAGACAGAGACAGTAGCAAGACCTACACTATAGAATTCACTAGCAAAAGACATGCAACTTTCAGAGCTAAACACAAAACATCTCTTCCACTTTGATTTCCATCAATAAATTTGTCTCATAAATAAGTACTCAACTAATCAAGTATCAGAGGAGTAGCCGTGTAAGTCTGGATCTGTAAAAAGCAAAAAAGAGTCCTGTGGCACCTTATAGACAGATGTATTGGAGCATAAGCTTTCGTGGGTGAATACGTCTGACAAAAATTCATCTTTCTCTCCTGCTGCAGAGGCCATCTCACTTCTTTCAATCCCTTAACCTTTTCAACATATATTTACATATCACATTCAAACTTCTCATCCTCATCATCACCCTACGTCTTGTCTGTTGTTTACTACCACTCTCCTAGTTGGGATCTGCATGCTAATTCTGATCACTTTCCCGTCAGAGCCTTCTCTAACAAACACACTGAACTTTCTTCCATTCTCTCTACATTCCCACATGTCCATCTTGATCCTGGAAGCCAAGCAGCTGCCTTCTCCTTAAAACCCCTGTTTAAAATGTACTTTTCCACAATCTCTCCAGCGATGGCCTATATTTCCAATCTTTGCTTTTTTACAGTACTTACATTATCTTGGAAAAGTTCAGGGTGCATTCCTCTTACAAAATGCAAAGCAAACATTAGTTGATCAGCCTGAAATAAGAGCAAGATAAATGGATAAATACATTTGTTAGACATCACTGCCACGCTTTTCTAATTTTACTTCTGAGTAAAGCTAGCTAACAGAACCATAGTCATTAAGCACCTATCCTGATCAGTACAGCAGCAATATTTTTAGTTTCAAGTAACTGGTAACATGGAGCTTCACTCAGGTAACTATCTTGGGGTGATATATGGTGCAACTAGAGATGGACTCAAACCACAACTCCAGATCTGAATACCCCCCAAATTTTGCAGGAAGAGAGGGACGGCATTTTAACCAAAAAACACGAATTATTTTAGAAACAATAAAAATTTGAAATGTTTGAAATAATGTGCTCTGCTGATGCAGGAGGTAAAATTTCCAGCAGTAACTCAATGGGATAAAGGGTGCAGATATCTAAGTCAAGATTTTCAAAAACAAGTGTTTGTATTGAAATCATATTTTGACATCAAGTTGGTAATGTGGAATTGGAAAGTGGCTGATGAATAGCTCTTCCTTCCCATCAAGTACAGCTGTTTAGATTCCTTATCTGATGGAGATGGCCTAGATTGAATTTGATGGTTCCTCTTATTCATAGCCTCCATCACAAGAGAGTTGAGATTTGAGTGGGAGAAGAATTACCCTATTCCTTTGTGTGGAATGTAGTATTTCTGATTTACACACTTACAGGTTGATGGAATTGTGGCAGATGTTTGTCTCAGGACATGTCTGGGAGATAAAGAGTGCCTCATTGATAGGCAGGGCAACCTTTCCTTGGGGACTGTTGTTCATGATATCAATCAGGGAATGTTTGAACTCTTGCACCTCCTCAAGTGGGACTTGAAGGGGGAATGCTAGACTTTTCATCTACCTAGAAGGGCGGGGGTGGCATTACAACCTTGTCTGGAAATGAACAGGACTTTCCAGATAGAGGAGAGATCTCCTCTGAGACTCCTGTTCCTCTTGTATATCTTCCAGTACCCGAGAAGTGTGTGTACCGAGGTGTGTGGTGCCAATGTGCACTTTATTATAGGACAGTCTGTAGGAGCCGATCATTGGTACAGTACTGGTGGTTACCAGTGCTTTCTCTTAGGCATCCGATGGAGTTGGTTGCCAAAGTGGGTCCATGGATCCCTGTAAACTCACTTAGGAAGCGTATAAGGGAAGGGACTCCAATGATAATCATAATCTCTGGATCTATGATGTCTGGTAGGTTCCCCAGGAGCAACTTTATGAAAGGGGATACGAGGGATAAGCTAGAATGATACCAGGATGGATCCCTGTACCGATCCCTGAGTCAGAGGAGTCTTCCCCTGAATCAGAACATCCTCTGATGTTCTAATCAGTACCAAAGCTGGAATTTTAAACCAGTCCCAACATGCTGCTTTGGTAGCTGTATTGTGGAGGTGGAGCTGGTAGATCCTCCCATAAATGGAGATTCAGGTTCATCAGAAATAATGAGATTCTCTGAAGAAAGGAACCTGGAAAAAGCTGGAGGGCTCTGATATCTTTCACCCGAACTTAGAGTTAGGGTGGTGAGATGGAAGCTATTGTGGTACTGAGATGACTGAAGGGGCATGTCCCCTTTCAGAGGCACTGCAAGATACCAGTACTGGGGCATGAATGACAGCCCTGTCAGTGTCTCACGGTGCCATAAGGGATCAGAAGGTGCCACTGTGGTAGCTGCTCTTGTGTGGCACCTCCGAGCAGAACTGCTTCCTTGGTAGTGATGTTATGGTACCAGACTCAGTAGGAGACTCTACTTTATTTTTACAGAGCTGAGAGGTCTCCTAAGAGTGGGTCTTAGATGATGATCTGCCTCTCTTCTTCATTTCCCTGCTGCAGGAGGCATGTTTCCTCTCTTTTGAAGTTTTATTGTCTGGGGTTGCAGAAAAAGTAGCAACAGTGACCAAGAGTGTCTGTGCTATAAAGGTCATACTCATTAGTATGAGCTTAAGTCTAACCTTTCTGTTGTTCTTGGGTCTGCCCTAAAAACCCAGAAAGACCTTTCATTTGACTGGGGAAAAGGACCTGCAGCAAGTCTCACACATCTTAAACCCTTGGGTTTTAAGCATAACAATTATGCTCCAACACAAAAGAAAAAGAGGAGCTGCCCCCTTTCTTTGACCCACAAAAAATAAAGTGAAATAAAGGTATTATGAAAATAAATAATGCAAAAAGAGAAACAATTAAACCATATAAATAAAACAGTCATTGACAAGTTAAAGCAAAAAGCTGAAAACAGCAGGTAGTAGAACTATCCATCTCAAGTTGCAGGTGGATGAGAAGGAACAGAGTGGTGCCTCTCTACATACTCTCTTTCAGAGCATGAGGCACCATTCTGCACAGGCACAGGCCCCCAAATACTACTTTGCAGTCTTCGGTTGAGAGTGCACAGGCACGCACAAATCCTCTAGTGGAGCATCCGTGGGAACACATATTCGAAGAATAACAGCAGGATAATCACTCATCAATCCTGCCTGTAAGAAATCTAAGGCTTGTGTTGCTTATGATGTGAAGTCTTTCATGTTACTGTCCTTCCTGTCTTTTGCTGCCAACACAAGGATAAATTCACATCTTTGTTCCAGGTTGACTCTCAGAGTATGAACCACTGGAGTGGTCTGTAGTAAATCTGTGCCCAGAGCACCTGGCCATTGCATCAAACCATTGTACCCAAAAGAGAGGGGACAAATCTCATTAGGGTGACAAGGTCCAAAATACAGGTGTCACCAGCTGGTCCAGTTTCTGTAATCTCTTCTCTTACAATAAATCCTTTCTCTGTTTTTGGTGTCTGTCAGGGGCCCATAAGGATCATTTCCTATGAGGGGATGAAAACAGGCTTCTTGTGGTTCAGATCAAAGAATGTACACCTGCATTCCAGTGTGTCTCAGGTCCATACTATCTGAGTGTGCCTCTTTTTAATAATGTATATGTAGTATGTGTTCATTTTTTAAAAGTCAAAATTAAATAATGCAAAGAATGTCTGACCCATTTAATTTACCAGTATGCAACTGCTTTTATTTTTATTGAAAACATCCTTTACTTAGATATCATTTCATATAGAACAGTTTAGACATTAAAACATCAGGCAATGCCATAGTTCAGCTGGAAACCGACTCATGAACTAGTTCATTTCTACACCAAGCCACCATATAAATCCCAGTTTTTCCAGTAAATTCACATTTAATGCTAACATATAGCATTTTAAATTCATCCATAAACCCTAGCAAACCAAAGGGTCAGATGTGGTAACATCAGTGATCTCACAACAAAAGTAAATGATAATGATTCATTCTGATATCTTGAGGTTATGTTCCTAAACAACCATTTATCTTCTACAGAGTACCATTTTGCTGAACTCAAGGTGAAAAATTTTCAAAAAGAAGATAAACTATGTACATACTCGTAAGTGTGGGATGATTAACAACATAAAAACAAAATTGTGGCATAGTTTTTAATTATTCCAGGGTAAAGTAAAACTGAATGTCATTTGCTGTGCTATTTTACAAATATTCTATCCTTTCCAATTGTATTTTATAGAATGTATGTTTTCAGGCTGGAAAGTGGTTGAGAAGTGCACATGAGAAAAAAAGTTTGATTAATGATTTGCTGAGCTTCTCCTTAACAACTGCAAAAGTCTATTGCTAAATGAGATAGAGACAAAAGTAAGTAACAACAGTGTTCCACATTCAACTGGGATAAGAACACCAATAACAATTACTAGTTTCTATGTGTGCCTCTGATTCTTTATTTGAAAGCTTGGTGGCTTGGCAAACAGCTGAGGCAGTGAGCTAGTGCTGAAGATGGGATGTGAGGGCAGACATAAAGGCCTATGACTTGGTGGAAATAAATAAGAGAAACAGGAGAGTTTTGATGGACCTCCCAAGAAAGCTCTAAGAAAAAGAGTTTAAACTGTTGACACTGACAAGAGCCAACAATGAGACTCAATTCAAAAAATAACTTAACTGGATATCAAACTAATTTCAAATGAATCAAGATCACCTGAGGTGGAAGTTGCATAAAACTTTTTCAGAAATGAAGACTAGGAGAGTTACATTCAAATCAAATGTAAATTGATGTCCTTTCTGACTGGAAATTAGTACATGGACTCTGAGCAGCAGGTGAACTTACTAAGTGAACACAAGAAAGCAGTCATATATGGGACAAAGAGTCAAAAGCATCCCAACTGAAACAATACCTGTGATATCATGGAAGAAACAAGAAAGTTAACTGTGGCATATAGGAAAAACAGCAAGAGCAGAGGACAAACATCTGTGGAGTCTTTTGACCCAGTCACCAACAACAGGTATTTTACTCTTGGGAAGGGGAAAAAAAGGAGGGCAGAAAAATAAAAGGAAACTAGATAACTTAAATATGGACAGAAACCCCTGGGGATGATACTAGGCAGCAAATTACATAAGAGTTGTGATTCAATAAGACAACAAAAGATGAATATAATTATGTAGCAATATGTTGCTAAGGAAATAGGTAATATTCCTGTCCCTATACAGTTTTGGAGTATGGCATTCAATTCTGTAAATCTCAGAAATATATTGACATATTGAAGGTAGTGAACAGAAGAGCAATTAGATAACCAGATAAAATTAAGACTTTGAAAATGTAGGCTAAATAACAGGAAAAACTGCCTAACAATGAGATCTATTACTGTTTAGAATAGTTTTCCAAGAGAACTGATAAAAGATGCACTGCTTGGGACATTTCAACAAAGTTTGGATCAAATACTAAAAAATGTACCAGAGGAAAAACAATCTAAGTGTACTATAGGAAAGAAGATGGGTCATTTTCATCTTCAACATCTACGATTCTAATAAACAGGATAATTTAATTTTACTTCAGATTAGTTGTGTTAACTAATATTATATGTGATTTATAGAAAGACATTGGCTTTCTTATACAGATTATTAGGCAAGCCTGCTCTGGAGCATTAGGTATTTATAAACAAAATATGTGGGTATTTAAATCATAATACAGAAAAACATCATAGCCAAAATAAGGTATATCAGGTATATTTGGGATATAGAGGAAAAATATGAAGATCAATTAATGCTGTAGGACAGGGCCTACAGGCCACAGGCCTGTAAGATATTTATCTGAGGCAAACAAGGCCTCAGGCCTCAAGATGTGCTGTCACGAGTAGCTAACCAATGAATGAGTCTATGTCACAAGATGAAACAGTTACAATAGATATGTTAATGCTGATATTTAGGAAATATATACTGTAATATACCATTTAATTCCATTTAAAATACATTTGGGATTCTTGCAGACATAGAGAGTCAGCAGTGTATTTACCACGAGTTGTTATTGTGACTGAGTGACATAAATGTTATCGAGTATAAGAGGAACTAACAAGTTAACCTTTGAAAAACATGGCACCCCAAAATTAGTGGCGTGTGGAAGTATAGATAAGGAAAAGGGATTGAAATTTTCATAAATATGTATGAACCTCAATGGGCATCAGCATAACAAATTATAAAAGTGTATTCCAGATTGCATGCCTTGGGAGACACCAGCATGACAACCATTGGTGATGATGATGAGAAAGATAATGACTGACACTTTGGAGTTCCCGAGCAGGAGATCTGAGTGAGGGCTGAACATTTTGTACTATTGCTCTATCTGCTGTTGTATTTCAGGGCTTGTGGGACTGTTCATCTGTTTAGTGGATTTGTTAATCAATGGACTGTTGATAAATTGCAACTGTTTCCTGTGTGATCCTCAAGTCTCTCATTCTAATAATACTGGTAATAATCTTTCTGATGCTGTAGCGTCTCAGGAGACTGAACCCTTATCGGATACTGTAGTTTAAGAGATTAATCAATAATCAATACACCAATCCATCAGTTAGGTTAAAACACTTCACCATGTTCAAATTGTCAGATTGGTTAGTCCATCAAAAAAAAAAAAAAACAATTTTATTAAGAAGTCTACTGTTACAAAAGAGGTCAATGATTTTTCAGTGTCTCTTCATTTCCTTTTCAGTCCACTGTGTCTAGCATATTAACATATAAAATCCTACTTTCTCTCTATTCTTAAACAGTCCAGTGGTGTCATATTGCTGTCAATTGACACAACAGCAAAAATTAACAGTGAAGCACTCTCTGGCTTGTGGTTTAATACTATGTTGATTGATGATAACCCAGAAGACCTTTCATTAAAATAAAGAGCTGGCTTCAGTCTAACAAAGGTCCATATGCTAAATCTTGAAAAATGCAGCTCAACACTTGAAGACTAAAGTGCTTTCTAATTCCCTATTCACACCTTATTGGGTATATATACACATGTATAATCCCATTTACACAATAGTATTAATTTTATAAAATAAGTGTTACAGTCTAATTGTAAACATGCCTTGGGTACTAAGCAAATATTTGTTTAATGATCTACAACAACAGAGGAAAAATACTATTCAAGCTAAATTAAAAAAAACAACACTGCACATATACAAAAAAGTGTATAAGGATGCTCAAGTAACACAACCACTTTATCTTTTCTGTGTGCAGTAGAAGAACCTTAGGTTGCATCTACATTTCCAAATGTATTTCTACATTTTATTGCTGAATCTAATCATCAGGGTGCTTTTAAAAAAACCTAAATATTTATAACTATTAATATTAAATTGTTGATTCTAAACCACACTGTGAAGTACTGTTAAGAATAAAATTCAAGCCAGTGAATTTTATGTGTGTGTTTTTTTTAATTGTGTATGTATTATTGTTTTTGTTGATATTACTGTGGTAGTGCTGAAGAGTGAAAAGGTTCCAATTAGGGATCAGGGACCTATTGTGCAGGGCACTGTACAAGCACACACACATAAAACAAAAAAGATTCAAGAAGGATGGAGAGCCAAAGCCATTTCTGCCACTTCTTAAACAAGAACAATATGTTTGATGAGGACCAACTTGTATCCTCTGCTGCAGTTCTGCAGAGGCTAGAGCAGCCTCAGCACTGAAAGAACCCCATGATCTCTGCATAAGGTTAAAAGAGAGACAGTACATATACTAGGTTGCTGATGGGGCACAGAGGTCATTTTTTCTCCTAAAGCGGCCACAATGCTGCTCTGTTTTGGTGTATTACCCTGCTGAAGAACAATTACATGATACAAAGCCAGCTCACAAAAGCTAATGTACCCATTACTCATACATACTCAGAATTTAGTATTATAGTATATACAGTGAACCAAAATACTGCATATGTGAAGCGGGCCAAGTTATGGTTGCTGTGAGAATATAGTTTCACATTTAGTACAGAAAAGATCAAAGAAAATGCATCTTACCTTAAACAAGCAGCGACAGACATATTCATACACCATGTGTTTTAATGAGCTGATAAGAGACGTAATTCTTTCTTCAGTATTTTCTGAATCCTGAAAAAAATTAGTTTGAACATGAAAAGTTCAGCTGCACAAAAACACGCATTTATGTATGTATGTGCAAATGCCTAGAGTGCACAATGGGCACTTAGGGCTGAGGATCCAGCCCATGTGTTTAAAGTCATACACCTAAATAAGTGGCCTAATTTTCAGAGTTGCTGAGCACTCGGATTTCCTACTGATCTCACTTGCAGCCCCCAATGACTGTATTTAATGTCCCAAAACACAGATTTAGACATCTAAATTTAAATACTCAGATATGAACGTTCTGGCTTTAGTCATGGAAAATAGGCTGAATATTCAAAACATTGGTGACAAATTCCAGCGGATCTGAACCTGAAACCATTTCCACATAAACTATTATACTTCCCATTGCTCTACTCAGATACTACACCAAGAAAAATAGACTAAACTGGCAACTCAGGAGACTGTTTCTCTAAACCACAGACTAGGCACATTGCAGGAAGCAATAGCACAAGTTTCTCCATACTGCCCCACCCATGTTTTAAACCAGCCTTGAAGGAACCACATCTGAGGCCTGGTCTACACTACCACATTTAGCAGCGTTAAACCGATTTTACGCTGCATCTGTCCACACAACGAAGCCCTTTATATCGATATAAAGGGCTCTTACCGATTTCTGTACTCCTCTCCGATGAGGCTAGTAGCACTTGAAATTCGATATTGCCATGTGGATGGGTTAGTATGGCCGAATTCGCACGGTATTGCCTCCGGGAGCCCATCTAAGTGCACCCTTGTGACCTCTCTGGAAAGCCATTTGAACTCGGATGACTGCCAGGTAGACAGGAAAAGCCCGCGAACTTTGAATATCATTTCCTGTTGGCCAGCGGGAGAGTTTACAGCAGGGACCACTGCACGCAGCTCATCACCACAGGTAACAATGCAGTTCCTGAGAATCAAAAAAGAGCTCCAGCATGGACCGCCATGGAGTACTGGATCTGATCACTGGTATGGGGAGAGGGTTCAGTGCTAACAGAACTCCGTCCAAAAGACGAAATGAAAAAATATTTGAAAAAATTTCCAAGCCATGATGGACAGAGGCCACACCAGGGACTCAGTACAGTCGTGTGAAGTTAAGGAGCTCAGACAGCATACCAGAAACCAAGAAGCAACGAAAGTCCGGGGCAGGGCGAAAACATGCATTCTATGCTGTCTGCATGCAATTCTAGGTGTCAGCCACCATACCCACCCGTCCATGGATTCGAGGTGGGTGGTAATCGCAGCCATGCTGAGGATTCTGCGGACGCGGAAAATGAGGAGGAAGAGAGGACGGGCTTGTAGAGAGCACATAGCACTCCGTTCTTCTCCAACAGCCAGGAGCTTTTCTCACTCTAACGAATTACCTCCCAGCCCTCCCAAGCAACTATCCCAGACAATGAAGCCATGGAAGGACCTCTGGTGAGTGTATTGTAAATATAAGACATGGTTTAAAGCAAGTGTTTTTTAATGATTGATTTGCCCTGAGGACTTGGGATGCATTCGCAGCCAGTACAGTTACTGGAAAGTCTGTTAACATGTCTGGGGATGGAGCGAAATCATCCAGGGACATCTCCATGAGGCTCTCCTGGAATACTACAAGCCTTCAGAAGGTTTCTGGGCAGCTGCTTTACTCCGTCCTCCATGGTAGGATGCTGACCACGCCATGCATGTAGCAAGTAATATGCATCACTGCATGACAAAGCCTAGCTGCATATGGTCCAGTGATTGCTGGCATTCAAGCAACATCCGTTTTTTTCTCGCTGTGTTACCCTCAGGAAGTGATATCGTTCACGGTAACTTGTTGAAATTCAGGAATTTAAGTAAGGGACAGAGATGGCCATTCCTACTGGGCTGTTAGCCTGCTGGTTAAAGAAATCTTTCCCTGCAGGTAGCCAAGCGGGGGGGGAGAGGTGACTGGCGCTCAGCTTTTCCACGTTGCTAGGAGGATCTTTCCTGCTACCAGCCACGTGGTTGGGGTGGGAAAAAGAGGGGGTGTTAGCATGATCTTCATGATATCAGCCACACAGTTGGGGGGGGAAAGGGAGTGTTTAGCAGTGATCTTCCATCATACCAGCACGAGGGTGGTTTCTGCTGCTGCACGTTAACAGGAAAGAGCAGCACTCAACGGGTTTGCTTGCTATTTAGGAAGGAGGGCGCTGAATAGATGAAGTCTGCAGAAGACGAAGACAATGGCTACCATGGCCGCAACAGCCGAATTCTGCTGTTTCTGTGATCTGTAACACCAAAGCGCAGGCACTCAAATTAGATGCAAATGCGACTGTAGTGAAATCACATGTGCTATGTAAGGTGATATAGTGTTGTTCACCGTGAGATAATTGATCATTGTTTTTCTAAATGTATCTTTTTAAATACTTCTCTCCCTTTTTTCCCTCCTCGTGCAGCTGCAAATTTTTCAAGCCTCCTACTCTCCTCGAAGGCTATCTCAGATAAGCAGCGGAAAAAAAGACGCGAGAAGAAATGTTTTCGGAAATCATGGAAGTGACCCGCAATGAAAAAGCTCATCTGAATGAGTAGAAGGACTGGTTAGTACGATATGCCAGTGACCGGGAGGACAGGAGGGACCAATGTGAGGACAGAGAGACACTCGAGATGAGAGGAGAGATGCTCAAGATGAGAGGGGGTGGCAGGAAGATCAGTGGTGGCGGGAGCAACTCGTGCGGTGCGTGATCAACTGACATGCTCCGGCGTATGGTGGAGCTTCAGGAATGGCAGCAGGATCACAGAGTGCCGCTGCAGCCCCTGTATAACCCCTCCCCCTCACCATGTTCCTTAGCCTCCTCACCACCAGACGAGTAAGAACTCGTGGGCGTAGGCTATGTGCACCCCCCACTCCACCCCAGTGGACAGCCACCAAAAGGCTCTCATTATTAGAATTTTTTTTTTGTGCCTTTTACTTCGCTACTATTGTCCTCGCAAACCCCACTTGGGCTACCTTGTCAGTTCTCTCCCTCTTTTTATAATTAAGTAATAAAGAATACATGATTTTTAAATGAGAATGACTTTATTTCCTTAGAAAGCAAGCTGTGATCGAAGGGAGTGGATGGGTGGCTTACAGAGAATGCGTCAATCAAGGGGAGTGGGTTCATCAAGGAGAAACAAAACAGAACAGTCACACTGTACCCTGACCAGTGATTAAACTGGTTTTCAAAGCTTCTCTAATGCGCACCGCTTCCAGGTGTGCTCTTTTAATCACCCTGGTGTCTGGCTGTGCGTAATCAGCGGCCAGGTGATTTACCTCAGGCTCCCACCGCGCCATAAATGTCTCCTTGGCTGAGGTCTGAGTGAGTGAGTAATGTGTGCCAGCGCGCCTTTAAACGGCAAAATGCACATTCTACCACAATTATGCACTTGCTCAGCCTGTAGTTGAACAGCTCCTAACTACTGTCCAGGCTGCCTGTGTATGGCTTCATGAGCCATGGCATCAAGGGATAGGCTGGGTCCCCCAAGATAACTACAGGCATTTCAACATCCCCAACTGTTATTTTCCGGTCTGGGAAGTAATTTCCTTGCTGCAGCCGTTTAAACAGAGTAGTGTTCCTGAAAACGCGAGCGTCATGAACCCTTCCCAGCCATCCCACGTGGATGTTGGTGAAATGTCCCTTGTGATGCACCAGTGCTTGCAGCACCATGGAAAAGTACCCTTTGCGGTTTATGTAGTGGGTGCCCTGGTGCTCCGGTGCCAAGATAGGGATATGGGTTCTATCTATCGCCCCACTACAGTTAGAGAATCCCATTGCAGCAAAGCCATCAACTATGACCTGGGCATTTCCCAGAGTCTTAACCTTTCGTAGCAGCAGCTTAATGATTGCTTTGGCTACTTGCATCACAGCAGCCTCCACAGTAGATGTGCCCACTCCAAATTGATTCCCGACTGACCGGTAGCTGTCTGGCGTTGCAAGCTTCCACAGGGCTATTGCCACTCGCTTCTCCACTGTGAGGGCTGCTCTCATCTTGGTATTCTGGCGCTTCAGGGAAGGGGAAAGCAAGTCACAAAGTTCCATGAAAGTGCCCTTATGCATGCAAAAGTTTCGCAGCCACTGGGAATCATTCCACACCTGCAACACTATGCGGTCCCACCAGTCTGTGCTTGTTTCCCGGGCCCAAAATCGGTGATCAATGGCTAGAACCTGCCCCATTACCAGCAGGATCTCCAAAGCGCAGGGGCCCGCAGTTTGTGTCCATGTCCTCATCACTCTCATCGCCGCTCTGCCGTAGCCGCCACCTCCTCGCCTGTCTTTGCACGTCCTGGGTCAGCATTGACTGCACGAGAATGTGCGAGGTGTTTAAAATGTCTATGATTGCTGTCTTGAGCTCGGCAGGGTCCATGCTTGCCGTGGAATGGCATCTGCACAGTTCACCCAGGAAAAAAGGCGCGAAACGGTTGGCTGCTGCTGCTTTCACGGAAGAAGGGGTAAGGCTGTACCCAGAAGCACCAGAGGCAATGTTTTTTGCTCCGTCAGGCACTGGGATCTCAACTCAGCATTCTAATGGCCAGGGGAGACTGCGGGAACTATGGATAGCTACCCACAGGGCAACGCTCAGGAAATCGTCGCTAGCCTCGGTACATGCACGCACACCGCCAAATTAATGTGCTTAGTGTGGCTGCATTCACTCGACTTTATACAATCTGTTTTAAAAAATCGGTTTCTGTAAAATCGGAATAATCTCGTAGTGTAGATATACCCTAAGAATGAAAGAATAGTTCATTCTCCATTCTCATTAAATCCTTCGTCTCCAATAGCCTTCATATGCTGATAGCTTGCCCTCACTGCTGACTTATTAATTATTATTATACATTTAAATTGCAGTTGCATCTAGACACTCAACCCAGGTTGGGCCACATTGTACCAGGCATTATACAAAACATCTAGAAAATGGCAATCCTAGCCCCCAAAGCATTTACTATCTAAAAGACAAAACATAGCAGGAGGATGAAACAAACAAGGGTATCAGGATGAGGGTTGAGGAGATGGGGGTGTAATAAAAATAATAGTATCTGTACGGTTTTTGGCTAATCAACAGCAGTAAGCACAATTTGCACATGCTTAGCCATTATGTAAGCATTATGAAGAAGGACCTGAAGAAGGATAATGTGGCTTTACAAATTGACTTGATGGGAAGTTTTCCCACATATATAGGGTAACTCAGGAGAAAGTTTGAAGATGCTTGTCAGAGCAGTAGAAAAGCAGGTAATCAACTTTACAATAGGATATTAGGATGGATAGGTAGTATGGTGCTAAATTGTGAAAAGTTTTGAAAATAGATACAAGAAGTTAGTGTTTGATGTTATGGAAAGAGGTGGGGCCAGTGGAGGATTGCAGGGAGGGGTCTTTATATAGTCAGAGTAATGAGCCAGCAAAATGGTCTTAGCAGCAGCATTCTGAATGGCCTTGAAGGGGTGGCAAGAGGGCAGAGAGAAAAGGTCAGATCTTGGAAATGTGGTTCAGGAAGATGTGGTAACATTTAGTCACAGCCTTAATTTGTGGGGTTAATGAGAAGACTGATCTGAAGATGAATCCAAGATTACGGGCCTGAGCAACAGGGAGAGTGTATATATTATCCACCATGACAAAGGGGGAAGAAAATGGGCTTGTGGGGACAGGAACTATGTTCTGGTCATACTAGTTGTATTCAAACTAGTGAAAGGTTCCATTTCCTCTTACTAAACTACTGAAACTTTCAGAACCCCAAGCCTTTGCTCCTTCCCTTATTCTGTCCCTTACTGGAAGAATTTGCTTTATTCACAGATTAGTCACTGAAGAGCCTATATTTAAATAAAAAAAACCTCAAGATTCCCTGTAGTCAACCTTGTATTTTCATACATACTGTAATCTTAGCCAAAGAGCCTAAACTACAAAAAAAGAGGTTACTTAGGTAGCGCAGTAACTAGAGTTCTTCAAAATATGTCCCCTTCAGGTGTACCTGTGCCCTATGCTTTTGATCAGAGATTTCTGGTAGCAGTACCCATTCAGCCCATGCATATGTCCCACACATCCTTGTGGCCCAGGCCAAGGCTACATGGGGCTGTGTCGGTGAACCATCCTCTGTTCCCTCTCCACTGCAAAGTCCCACAGGGGAGGCTCTGAAACAGAGGGGTAGTGGAGCACCCACAGAGACATCCATCTGAAAAAATTCCCATCACTGCAAAAGGTGAGTTACCGCTCCTTCAGGTGACTCCCAAGCAGCACCTCACTAAAGAGAGGGGACGTTCAGAGCAGAGTCCAATACAGAAGAATTGCATTGCCTACATCAGCATCTGATCTTTCCCCAGGCACCAGGGCATAGTGATTAGAGAAAGTATGAACAGAGAAAGTTGCTACTCCACAAACGTGTGCAATTGGTACATCCTTTAATATGGCCACAGATGTAGATAGTGCTCCTGTGGAATGTGCTATCACTCTCAAGGGAGGCTGAACATGAATACTGTTGTAACAGATCTTAACACAACCAGAGATCCACTTTGATAACCTCTATTTTGAAATTACTGAACCCTTGTTCCTGTCAGCAATGGATGCAAATAATCTAGGAGATCTTCTAAATTGTTTGGTCCTATCTAGATAGAAGGCTAATGCCCTCCTGACATCTAGGGTATGGAACATGGCTTCTTGACTAATCTGATGCAGTTTGGGGAAAAACACAGGAGATGAATAGTTTGATTAATATGAAATTCAAAGGACACCTTAAGTAAAAATCTTGGATGAGTCCATAGTGACATTTTCTGTCTGGTGAATAACTTAAATGTTGGTACTGCCATTAAAGTCCCCAATTCTCCAACCCTTCAGGAAGAAGAAGTAATAGCTACCAGGAAGGCTGTCTTCAGATGATAAATCTAATAGAAAACACATAGCTAATGACTCAAAAGGATGTTTCACAAGGCAATTAAGGAGTAGGTTCAGGTCTCAGCTAGAAGGAGGATCTCTGACTTGTGGGGAGATATTTGAAAAACCTCTTAGGAATCTTGCCATAATTGGGTGAGCAAAAAGTGAAAAACCCTCTAGGGGTGTGTTAAAAGCTGTTATTGCTATTAAGTGAACCTTAATGGAATTCATAGAAAGACTGGATGTTTCCTAACTGGTAATTCAATATCTTAAGAAGAAGAGAGCGAGTTGGCGAAATCTGATGATAATTACATCAAAGATAATATTGTTTTCATTTCTGGAAGTAAGTATTTCTTATAGATTTTTTTTCTGTTATTTAATACAATGTATTGTACCTCTGATAAACAGGATATCTCTATTCCTGAGAGCCATCAAGGAAACATATTTGGAGCCCTAGAAAGATCCTGTCAACGGGGTGAAATGTTCAACTGTCATCCTAAGTCAGTAGGCACGGACCAACTGAAAACTGCTGTGAAGAGTGAGAGGTCAGTCTCACTAGACAAGAATACCAAACTTGTCTTGGCCATGTTGGTGCTATCAGTGTGACTCTGGCCTGATTTTGTTTGATCTTGCTGAGAACCTTTAACAGTAATGGTGTTGGTGAATACACATAGAGAAGTCCTTTGATCCCTCAGGGACTGGGGATTAAGACCTCCCCTGGAGCAATACCTGATGCAATTTGCGTTGGCTGCCATGGCAAACAGAGCAATCTCCAGGAAACCCCAAGCTAAGAACATCTTGTGGAAGACTTGGGAGTTCAGTTCCCATTCATAATTTAGAAAGAAATGAATGCTGAAGTTGTCTGTCTTGGTGTTCTGAATATCACAGAATCATAGAAGATTATGGTTGGAAGAGACTTCAGGAGGTCATCTAGTCCAATCCCTTGCCCAACTAAACCCCAAATATGTGTGAGGTAATAAGCTGAGATGACTATCTGGTTGGCTATGCACCAATTCCAGAGTTTTATCAATTCAGCATAGGGTGATAGGGAATATTCTCCTCCTTGACAGTTGATATAATACATGCAAGCCACACTGTCATTATCCTTACTGACTTGGATCTGATAAGAGGTAGAAAGTGTATGCAAGCATTTTTAACTGCTCTCATTTCCAAAAGACTGATGTGGAGAAGCTACTCTTATAGTATCCAATTTTCCCTGCACCTTATGAAGGCCCAGATGTGCCCCCCAAACCAAAAGTGAAGCATCAGATATTATCACTCTGGTAGGGGAATTCTGAAATAATGGAACACATGCACAGGTTTTTGTCAGGTCCTTCCACCAGCTGACTGAACGTAAGAACCCACTGAGGAACAGACAGTAACCAGCATAGGCTCTGTTTCCTTGGATTGAAGCCATCCCTGTAGAACTCAGAGATGTAATCCGGCATGCTGCACTACAAAGACACAAGCTGGCATGGATCCCAGCAGTTGAAGATAAGTTACTTGAGGAGAGCCCTGAATCTTTGAGATGAAATTCACTAATGCAAGAAATCTGCTGGAAGGGAGATACATTCTGCCTGTCACTGTATCCAGGGAAGTTCCTATGAAGTTTAGACACTGTAGTGGAGTCACAAGGATTTTTTGAAGTTGATTTGAAGGCCCAGTCTGTGAAACAGAGAACATGTCATTTTACTAACACTGATACTGATACTATTTGCTCTGATCAACAATTATATCCAAATGACACATGTGATCAGCAATTACCACCAGAATCTCTGGGAGTACTCATGGGACAGAAGATAGGCTGAAAGGCCACACCCTGGAGGGTAGTGCTTGTTGTTGTGTGAAAGGAGAATAGCAACATGAAAATATGCATCTTTTAAGTCGACAGTTGCGAACCAATCTCCTAAATATAACGAGGGAATTATTGCTGCAAGGGTCATCATCATGAATTTCTGCTGTTTTACATATCTGTTTAGAGACCTGAGGTCTAAAACTGGCCTTCACTCTCCCTTCTTTTTGGGAAACAAGAAGTATTTTGAATAGACTCTCCTTTTCCTGTGCTGTACAGGAATTAGTTCTATTGCTCCTAAACATATAAGTGAGGCCACCTCAAGTGCAAGCAATGGATTGTGATAGGGGTCCCTGAAGAGCTATAAGGAGGATGAATGGGTAGGAGGGATAGACTTGAAATCAATAGTGTAATCAGATGTTATGACTTCCAAAATCCATTTGTCTGATGTTACGTTCTCCATGCAGCCTGAAAATGGAAGAGGGAGGAGGGTATGATGTTGCAACTGTACAACCCTGGTGATTGAATGGGTGTGATTCTTGATCAAGCTATCAAAACTCTCGCATAGAGGTTGTAGATGGCTGAGAAGATGTAGCTATAGCTGAAAGAGGTTTTGTTCTTAGACTATCTTGGTCTCTTGGTTGGGGGTTCAGATGGTCTATGATAAGTTGCATATGGGGATGAGTGTGCTATTTGTGTCATCTGAGACCTATTAAATCTCCTCTTATTTACAGGAGTATACATACTTACAGATCTCAGCAGAGCTCTCGAGTCCTTTAAAGTGTGGAGAGATATAGCCATCAAGTCTTGCAACTGCAAAGGGGAGGTCTTTGATGGTACTCTGGTCCTCTCTGGGGAAGCCTAATACCTGGAGCCAAGATACTCTTCTCATGACCAGAGTAATAGATATAGACCAGGCTGCAGTATCTGCAGCATTCAAGGAGGCCTGGAGCGATGTCTTTGCCAGGAACTGACCATGTTGTATAATGGCCTTTAATTGGTCACAATGTACCTCTAGCAGGTGCTCAATAATGCAATTGAATTTGTCGCAATTGAAATAGTCTTATATGGCTCTGAGTGCCTGATGGTTCACTATTCTGAAGAGTGGCTAAAGAGTAAGATTTGTGTCCAGAAAGATCAAACTTCCTGTGTTCCTTAGTGTACAGGGCAGACTTTGAGCAATGTTGTCTGCCTTGTTCATTAATGGTCTCAACTACTAGGGAATTCAGAGCCGAGTGAGAAAATACGAACTCCAATTCCATGGCAGGGACATAACACATTTTATCTGCCCTGTTGCAGGTAGGCTGGGGTACGCCAAACTGTCTTAGTAGGTTCCATCAGAGCTTCATTGTCTGAAACGGCAATTCTTATAGATGTCAAAGTGTGTAAAATATCTAGAAATTTATGATGGGATTCCTGAACCTCCTCTAAGCGTGTCAGTAATTTGCTTAATCAGATCCTGAAACTGTCTGACGTTATCCACCACTGAAGATGGTGGATGCATCACAGTTTCATCAGGCAATGAGGAGGAAATATTAATAAGAGGTGTCATCTCCTTATTCAGCCTTGCTTCTTGAAGGTCTCCTCTGGCATAGGTGGTAGTAGAGCAGTTTGAGGAGAATGGAAGCTTCTCTTTTCCTTTCCAGTGCAAAGACCTCATTGCAAATTGTTGATCATAGATCACCCATGGTCCCAGCAAGGCCACTGAGGGGGCCTATATGGCATAGCTGGAGACATCCGTCTGTGATCCTGATATGTGATGTCATTTGAAGTCTATCCTTCTGTAATACATCAATGTAAAGGGGAGAGCTAAGTGTCTTAGAACAGGCAACGGAATCATGTGCTAAAATTTAAGAGTCTAAAGAGTCCTCTTCCACATATTCCAAAGGGAGCACAGATGTTCAGCTTGCAAAGCAGATAGGGGGAGTAAGGTACTCCAGATAACTGAGTGGCAAATGACAAACCTCTAGCACCAATTAACAAAGGATACTCAAGCACCAAACATACTATCAGGTCTTTAAGGTACCTAAATTCTTGGAGTATTGATGTTGTCGAAGACAGGGTTGAGTGAGAACCTGTGGAGGATGGCTTTGGTACCAATGCAGGTGGTACCGAGTGTTGGGGTATGTAAGGGTTAAACAAAAATGTGGGTAACCACTATAGGGAGTAAAGGCACAGGCAGGCACTGTCTCTTCGCTTGATAAATAAAGTTGCCACCATTTTCCCTCCCCTTCTGCTTGTTAAGAATAGATACGCGTTGTAGCTGTATAAGGAATGTGGTTGTCTGAGGGATACCCTTTGGGTGAAGTGTTATCTACCCACTCCCTTCCTTTCCCAGTTACATAAACATGCTCGAGGTCATGGCCCCTTCCTCCCTGATTAAGGGAACTTATGGCTACAATTATTGCAAAGAAATGTATCTTCAAGGTAAAAATGTCTGTAGAATATGCTTAATGCTGTAAACAGTAAACGGGCAGATATAATTATATTCAGTATATAGCTATAAATATTCATTATATGGGCATTCATATTATCAAATACAGGTTTGGGGAGTGTTGTAGTAAATGTGGGTATTTACATATTAACTTATATATAAGAGCATGAGGTGATTAACTCAGTGCTTACTCAACATTTGGGTCGAGGGGAACAAGTAGCAAAAGAAAGAAGCCCGTTTATTCAATCCACCTCTGGGTCCCCCTGTTCCTTCTTTTCATCTCCAACCCTGAGCACTTGGCATGGGAGTGAGACACCTCCATTTCCATCAGTATGGTAGATAACCAAGTGGTCTTTGTTATCGTTGACTTTCACGTTACCAGCACCTAGTGTTGTTCAGGGACATGCTTAGAACTCTTCTCAACAGTGTCTCTGTCACTTTGGGTACAGGCACCCAAAAATATCACTGAGTCTGTGTTAGATAACTGACTCCTCTTTGCCTTTGCAGTACTGGCATCACTCTGCGTCTGCAAGCAACTCCCCTTGGAACTTGAGGTCTCAATAGCCTTCTTGTGCATTGGTGACTGAACTCTTCTTGGAGATTTACTCCTTATTTCCTTCGGCTTAGAAGTAGATGTTGAGGCTACCTATGCTGAGGACTTCAGTACATAGATGTATTCGCTGCTGCAGTACTGCCTATCCCTCTAACAGTCTCTGGTGACTGAGATCTTGATTGAGTGGATGGCGCACTGGTGGTAATGGGAAGTCTATGCCCCGGCGGGGAGGTGGGGGTTGTCCCTCCATCCCTGGATCCGAAACTGGTTATAGAACTTACTCCATCATCAGGAGTTTAAACTTGATATCCATATTTTTATAGGATCTACTCTTGAAGGAAGTACAGATTTGGGAGATATGAATATCACTCAAACAGTGGAGGCACTGGGAATGCCTGTCACTGATCAGAATAGCTTCATGACAGGAAAGGCATCTCTTGAATCCCGGGAAGGCCCAGCATTATTGAGCAAAATAATGAAAAAGACCCCTAGAAGAGGAAAGTGATTAAAAATTATCTAACTGTATCTATGAAAATATATGGTTTCAGAGTAGCAGCCATGTTAGTCTGTATCTGAAAAAAGAACAGGAGTACTTGTGGCACCTTAGAGACTAACAAATTTATTTGAGCATAAGCCCTTTCGCGTGGGCTACCAGCTCACTTCTTCGGATGCATAGAATGGAACAATATATGAGGAGATATATATACACATACAGAGAGCATGAAAAGGTGGGAGTTGTCTTTACCAACTCTGAGAGGCCAAATAAGTAAGAGAAAAAACTTTTGAAGTGATAATCAAGATAGCCCAATACAGACAGTTTGATAAGAAGTGTGGAGAATATTTAAAAGGGAGATAGATTCATGTTTGTAATGTATCATGAGGGATAGCCGTGTTAAGTCCTGGATCTGTAAAAGAAGCAAAGAATCCTGTGGTGCCTTATAGACTAACAGACGTTTTGGAGCATGAGCTTTCGTGAGTGAATACCACTTCGTTAGATGCAGTGGGTATTCACCACACGAAAGCTCATGCTCCAAAAGTCTGTAGTCTATAAGGTGCCACAGGATTTTTGCTGCTTTTACAATGTTTGTAATGGCTCAGCCATTCCAGTTCTATTCAAGCCTAAGTTGATTGTATCTAGTTCATATCATTCCAGCTCAGCAGTTTCTCGTTGGAGTCTCTTTTTGAAGCTTTCTGTTGCAAAATTGCATCCGCAGGTCGTCATTGAATGACAAGACAAGTTAAAGTGTTCTCCTACTGGTTTTGAGTGTTATGATCCCTGATGTCAAGACTTGTGTCCCATTAATTCTTTTGCACAGAGACTGTCCGGTTTGGCCAATGTATATGGCAGAGGGGCATTACTGGCACATGATGGCATATATCACATTGGTAGATGTGCAGGTGAATGAGCCCCTGATGGTATGGCTGATGTGATTAGGTCCTATGATGATGTCGCTTGAATTGATATGTGGACAGAGTTGGCATTGGGCTTTGTTGCAAGGATAGATTCCTGGTTAGTGTTTTTGTTTAGTGATGTGTCGTTGCTGGTGAGTATTTGCTTCAGGTTGGGGGGTTGTCTGTAAGCAAGGACAGGTCTGTCTCCCGAGATCTGTGAGAGTGAGGGATCATCTTTCAGGATAGGTTGTAGATCTTTGATGATGTGCTGGAGAGGTTTTAACTGGGGGCTGAAGGTGACATCTAGTGGTGTTCTGTTATTATTTCTATTGGGCCTGTTTTGTAGGAGGTGACTTCTGGGTACTCGTCTGGCTCTGTCAATCTGTTTTTTCACTTCAGCAGGTGGGTATTGTAGTTTTAGGTGCCACAAGCTCTCCTGTTCTTTTTATAAAAATATATGTATTTTCATAGATATAATTAGGTAAGAGAGAGAGGAAAAAGAAAAAAAAAAGGGGGTAACGGTTCCAACAACTATAACCATTAAAAGATAATTAGTTAGCATATAGTTAGTTAACTAATTGCTAAATATTACAAATAACAAGTAGACTCCATCTCAGGGCAAAGCTGGCTGAAAAGGAACTTGGGGCAGTTTGCCCACGCAGCCCCATATAGCCTCGGCAGGAAGCACAAGGATGTGTGGGGCACATGCCCAGGCCTAACGGGCATAGCTACCAAAAATCTCTGATCAAAGGCACAGAGTGCAGGCGCATCTGAAGTAGAGCACCACAAAGACAGTACTCAAAGAAGAATGGATGTTACTTGATTTTGACTGTTGCAACAAGGATATGACTCCCACATACTGAAAGTAAATACATATATTTGGAATGTATAATGTACAGCAGTACAACATGTCCATATGAATGTTATTTTATTCTTTAAAAACATCTAGAGCACTTATGAATTTTTAAAAACCACAAGCATACTGATCCCTCTCCAGCATTCACAGCTGCAAAAAAACAGAACATACCCGCTTGCTTTGCAAAGCTCTTTGGAAAAGTCGTAGGAAAGCAGCCAAACTAAAACGGTACATGTTATTGATTTTGGACAAGTCAGAGATAATAAAGTACATCTTGCTGGCACTCTCAGCTAGAGGGAGATAGGCATCCCTCTCCTGTGGATAAAAAGAAAAAATACTCAGGATCAGTACTCTACTGCCATCTAAGGGTCACTGAATACTTGTTCAACCTAGCAAAAAACCACTCAGATGCATTCTGCAACTTCAGAATATACCATAACCAATTACATTAAAATCAAAGCTATTTTGGTTCCTAACATACTTTAAACTCTATTACACTAAAAAATTAATCCACATACAAATATGAATTAAACAAGTTCATTTGTGTTTCTAGAATTAAAATTATATGTGCACTCTTATTATAAGCCCTAATGCTTTAATTTATAGTATTCTTATTATAACCCCTGCAATTTTAGGGCATATAATCCAGGCCTTTACATTAGTTCCAGTTTGAAATTTCGCATTAAACATGTTAGTTCAAAATTACTTTTCTATTCTTTTCATTTTAAACATTTTTTTTTATTTAAAAAAGATTGTTTCAGTTACGTACTCATTCAAGAAGTGTAAAACAGGTAAAGTATAACAATTAAAAATGCTTTTGGTGCTTGTATATCTGAAAATATCTTATACTTCAAAGAAAGAAATAAGCACAGCACTACCTTTACACATGTAGATGCATGCATGAAATCTTGGCTCCACTTAAATCAATGGCAAAACTCCCCATTGACTTCAGTGGGACCAGGATTTCACCTCTGATTTGTTCATGTCCATCTTTAAACATCAGACACAATAAGTGCTCTCATTTTAGCATTAGACATGTAGGGAAATACCAAGTATAACAGTACAAAAAATAATAACCAACCAACTAAAGCGGAAAATAATGTATGCAGGAGATAATCCCTATATATTGCAGGGCTCGTCCATGGATATCAACAGGATTACACAGGAGTAACAATGTTATTTCTGACATTGAAAAAAATTACAAAAATAAACATTTTAAGAAAAGACATCACCTGATCAAGAGAAATTTGAAGTTTGTGAGACTCAGCAAGAGATTCTTGGATGAGTGCACTACTTGCTTTAGTCTGATTCAAAGATTCAATCAGATCCTTATTTTCAAGTAGGTTGCCTTGTGATGTTGCAAGAGTCTGAAAAAATTAAAATTAACTTGAGTAATAAATTAACTCATAAGTTTACACTTCAGGAAACTGTGCAGTGTATAAATGGAATATGATGCTGATACTAATACCAGAATTTATCTTGAGAAATTATTCTTACCTTTACAGGTGCCTCTAACATGTTTGTTAGTCTTGGAACCGATAAAAAGCATATTAGAGATAAGATGGTCAGTCTGAAAACTGAAGTGTTATGTTGGTGCAGCAATAAAACACATGAACAATCTGCAGAAATTCGAGAGGCCCAGGTTAGAGTTGCTAGCTTTTATTGGGCTTATAGAAAAAGAAGGCCTTGTAGCCAGAGTCTTATCCACTCCTCCCTAAAAGGCGAATCTGAGACTCACATGCAGGAATTATTTAATGGCTTTCCTTTTATAATTTTAACCTGCAGTTGGCTGGCTTTTATAATCTTGCAGATTCCAAGGAATTTTCTACCTAGCTACTTTCTCTGTAAAGACACTCAAGTGTCAATCTCTGTAAGATTTACTCCTCCTCTCTCCCAACTGCAGCTACTGTGATTTACTAGCAACTAAGAAAGTCAGAGCATGAGATTGTGGAACACTTCTGGCAGACTCTGAGAGCTCAAGCACAGTGAGGCTGCATCTACATTGCAAAGCAATAGGGCTTGAACCCTGGGACCCAGCTTGACTCAGGCTCAGACCCTCCACCCCTGTGGGATCCTGGGGGCCTGGGTCCAAGCCCTGGGTTAGCGTGATTTATATGTAGACAGAAGGAGTTAGGCATAAACCCTGAGTTTGAACCCTGGTCTTACATAAATATACCCTAAACTGAAATCTGAGCACCCAATTGGCATGTCTCCCATAGGAATAAGAGGAAGAGCCTCTCCAAAGAACCCATAAACTCTAGTATATAAAATTGAGGTCACTGTGTGTTCAAAAAAATTGATTGAACCCAACAAGAAGCTGCAGAATCTTAAGAGCAACTGCTGTGCAGAAAGGACTCTCTCCCGTCCCAGAGCGAACAGGAAAAGAAGTGGTGAGATTTCATTTGAAAGACTATTTCCCCTTTTATTCTTGAACATAAAAATAACTGTAGGTTATCTTGATAAGTCTACACACACTCTAGTAAAATCTCAAGTAAGCATATATTAGCTTTTAACTCCTTTATATGTCTAAGCAAATTGGCCTAGAGAGACTGAAAACAATAACTTTAAACAATTGTTTGTAATATTCTAAACTTGTCCATGTCTGGATCAATCTCATCGAAGAGTACTAACCACAGTGCCTTAAAGATAAGTGAATCATTGAAAGTGTGATCAATGTGTTAAGAATTGAGAATTTATTATCATAAGTAAATATAATAAAAAATCTTGGCAATTTGCATTGTTCTTTGGTATAACTGCTGAGGCTCAACTCTATTCTATGGTAATGTTTGCAAGACTGTACTGTGTGTGTAATACACACCTAGAAGATTGGTATTATCTACACATGAGTGGTGAACTGTGGTTGGATACTAACGTGGTTCTGGATAAATTAATACATTATTGGTTGGTTAAGAATAAGCAAGTGTCCTGGTTTGAGAAAAACTGTTCAAGTTAAAAGTTGACCAAAAAAGAACCCAGTATTAACAGTAGCAACACTCCCTGGACTCAGTAAAAAGGGGTTATTTTATTAATACTATTCAATTGACAAACAAAGTTTGTTAGATTTCAGCTTGAAAATCTAACTAGCAAATTCAAAACCTGATCCCCCTTTCCTGCTTACAGAGGTAAGTAAATGGACAGTGGAAGGATATTATTTACTTTTTTTTAAAGAGAAAGTTACTCACCTTGTGCAGTAACCGAAGTTCTTCAAGATGGTTGTCCCTGTGGGTGCTCCACTTTAGGTGTCTTGGTGCCTTGCGCTTCAAATCAAAGATTTGTAGTAGCAGTGCCCTGGTTGGCCACTCATGCACGGCAGCTGTCTCGCACCACTCCAAGTGGCTACCTAGCGTGAGCAGCCAACCGTCCCTCAGTTCCTTCTCTATCCCATAGGATTGGTGTGAAACTCTGAAGTAGAGGGGAGGGGGGATAGCGGAGCACCCACAACCATCTCGAAGAACCTCAGTTACTGCACAAGGTGAGTTACCTTCTCTTCTTCTTTGAGAAGAAGGTGACTGTTGAGTAGTGCCCCTTAGTGGAGGGAAAGGGCTTTAGAGTTGGTTTATGTATGGTGGATAGCACCGAGAGTCCAAATTGAGCATCTACAGTTGATTGTTGTTCTAAAGTATAGTGTTTAGTAAAGGTATGGGCTGATGCTCAGGCAGCTGCTTTGCAAATGTCCAGTATTAAATGATGGGCACGTTGTTGAGAAAGGCCACAGATATCAGCATTGCTCTGGTGGAGTTTGTGCATACTCCAGAGGGAGCTGTCAGATAGTGGTTTTGGTAACACAACTGGATACATGTCAATATAGATTTGAATAGTCTTTGTTTGGATATAGTTTGACCCTTTGATCATTCTGTTGTGGAGAAAAAGAGTCTGGATGATTTTCTAAATGTTTTTGTTCTTTCCCTAAAGAACACTAGAGCTCTGTGGACATCTAACGTGTGAAGGGAGACCTCCCCGCTGTCTGTGTGTGGTTTCGGGAAGAATACAGGTAAGTAAATGGAATTCTTTAAATGGAATGTTGATGCGACCTTGGATATGAATTTAGGGTGTGGTCACAGAATTACTGTCTTTGAGGAATGTGGTGTAAGGTGGGTGTGCCATTAGGGCACCTAGTTCTCCCACCCTTCTTGCTAATGTGATGGCTACTAGGAAGGACACCTCCATAGATAAGTGTAACAATGAACAGGTTGCAAGTGGTTCAAACAGTTTGCCCATGAGAGCACGGAGAACAAGGCTGAGGTCCCACAGAGGGGTCAGGTCTCTTAGTGTGGGATAGGTGTTATTTATGCCTTAAAGAAGCATTTAGTCAATGGATGAGCAAATATGGTGAATCCATCCATCTTGCTGTGGAAGGAGGTGATGGAAGCAAAATGTATTCTGAGTGAGCTGGTCGATAACCCATATTTTTAAAGTGCCAGCATATAATCAAGGAGACAAGGTAATTGGGCCGACTGTGGAATAATATGGTTGTCTTGACACCAAGTACAGAATCAGTTCAGCTTATGCGTATCCATCTTTCTTGTCATTAGTCTGTGGCTGCTCAGTAGTATGTCTTGTACTTCAGTAGAACATTCCTTCTCGAGCCCTTTCATCCATGGAGCAACCAGGCCTTGAGGTGGAGTATGGCAATGTTGGGGTGACGGATACGTTCCGCATCCTGTATCAGCAGATGAGGCACTAGGGGAAGGGTTTGTGCTGGTTTCATTGCCATCTGTCTCAATTATGAAAATCATGTTTGTCTGACCCATGTTGGTGCAATGAGAATGACCCTGGATTTGTCTTGCCTAATCTTGTGAAGGACGCAACTCAGCAATGGGACTGGAGGGAAGGCACACAATAGTGGAGCTTCCCATTTCAGAAAGAAGGTGTTGCCCCAGGAGTTGTGCCCCAATCCGGCCCAGGAGCACTACTGTGGAGACTTGACATTGTGGGCAGTAGCAAATAGGTCTACTGTGGGGAATCCCTATTGTCTGAATATGACTTTGAGGATTCCAGGAACAATCTTCCACTCATGGGTTGATCCATTGTTGCGATCTGGTGTCCAGGCAAATAGGATGCCAGAATGTGTACGTTGTTGGTGATGCACCATTGCCAGAGGCGAACTGCTTCTGAACAGAGGGAATAAGATTGACCCCCCCTTGACAGTTTATATAGTACATAGTTGCTAGACTGTCCGTGAGAATCCTGATGGTCTTGTTGTGTATTAGAGGAAGAAAGTGCTGGCAAGGATTCTGGACTGCCCTTAAATCCAGTAAGTTTATGTTGGGATTGGATTCCACTAGTGACCAGCAACCCTGGATGGTATTGTCATGTAAGTTTGCCCCCCAAGCCAGGAGGGAAGCATCTGTGGTGATAGTCATAGATGGAGCTTTTTGTAGGAAGGGGACACTTGAGCATGTCCACCATGTGAGCAAGTCCTTTACTCTGCGGGACATTGTGAGACATCTGTTGAGAGAGTGTCTGTGCAGAATATAGACCATGTGGAGCCAGGCCTATAAACATCTCATGTGGAGCGTGGCATATTTTACAACAAATGTTGTAGTCGCCATGTGCCCCAAAAGTTTTAAGCACGTTCTGGTGAGACGCCCCTCACTGTTGTAATTAGATTGGTTAAGGTGAGGAAGCGTTGTTGGGGTAATCTCGCTGTCATGTTGAGAGAGTCGAGATGTGCCCCTAAAAACTCTCACTGTTGTGTAGGTATCAGGGTGGACTCCTGAAGATTTATTTGTAAGCCCAAAGCCATAAAAAGGGTTATTGTCATGTGAGTGGCGCTTGTTGCTGCCTGATGTATTGGTGCCGTTAGAAAGCAGTCATCTAAATATGGAAAGATCATCACTCCCTGCCTGCAGAAGTGAGCAGCCACAATGGTGAGAACTTTCGAAAACACCTTTGGAGTGGTAGACAGGCCAAAAGAAAGCACTCTGTATTGGAAATGTTGTTTCCCTAGGGTGAAGTGCAAGAATCATCTGTGAGCTGGGTGGATGGTAACATGAAAGTAAGCGTCTTGTAGATTGAGGGCCAAGAGCCAATCTCCTATCTGCAATGCCAGAATTACTGTGGATAGAGTCACTATTTTGAAAGGTTGTGTTCTCACAAAAAGACGGTTACTCACCTTTGTAACTGTTGTTCTTCAAGATGTGTTGCTCATATACATTCCAGTAGGTGTACGTGCCACGCGTGCACGCTCATCGGAAGACTTTTACTCTAGCAACTCCAGCGGGCCGGCAGGTCGCCCCTTAGAGTGGCGCCGCCATGGCGGCTGATATATACCCCTGCCGGCCCGCCCGCTCCCAGTTCCTTCTTGCCGGCTACTCCGACAGTGGGGAAGGAGGGCGGGTTTGGAATGGATATGAGCAACACATTTCAAAGAACAACAGTTACAAAGGTGAGTAACCGTCCTTTCTTCTTCGAGTGATTGCTCATATTCATTCCAGTAGGTGATTCCCAAGCCTTACCTAGGCGGTGGGGTCAGAGTGAGAGGTCGCAGCGTGAAGTATGGCAGAGGAGAAGGCTGCGTCTTCTCAAGATTGCTGGACCAGGGCATAGTGGGAAGCGAAGGTATGGACGGAGGACCAAGTCGCTGCCCTGCAGATTTCCTGGATGGGCACGTGGGCCAAGAAGCTGCGAAGCAGCTTAGCGCCCTGTAAGATTGCACAGCGACATGGCCCAGGAAGGTGAGCCAATTTCATAACAGGGCCGACAAATGGCACCCAGAGAGATCCTGCTAGAGGAGACACAACCCCCTGACTCTGTTCACTTATGCAAAAAAAGCCGTGGGGGGATTTGCGGAACAGCTTGGTTCGCTCTACATATAAGCAGCGCCCTCGAACGTCCAAGGAGTGCAGCTGCTGTCCTTCGTAGATGAATGGGGGTTTCGGAAGAAGACAGGTAGGCAAAGATCTCCTGGTTGAGCATGAAGGAAGGCGAAAAACTAGCCCTGGGAGAAGGCTGGGTGCCTAGGTTCTCAGTGCACCTGTCCCGATGGACCTATACGGGGGCTCACACGAGGCCGCGCAGTCCACACCCGTCTGTTAGCGGGACGGTGATGGGTACCGAAACGTCGTCTTTCCAGGAGAAGATTAGAATGGGAACACGTAAGCCAGCGCTAAACGGTGGACATAGTCAGGTCAAAACCAGGTTCAGTCCAGGAGGGCGGGCGCGATATCTGGGTAAAGACGCTCCAGACCTTTAAGGAACCTACTTCACCGATCGGTGAGAGCGACGGACCGCCATCGTTCCGGGCGGAGAAGTGGAGATAGCGCAGAGTGACCCCAGGAGAGGACCACCGCCAGGGTCTGCTGCTTGATGACCAAAGGTAATCGGGATACAGAGAGGGAACCTCGGCAGGCGAGAAGCGCCATCCGTGCACCAGCACTTAAAATCCTCCACTGGAGCCGTACGTCGGCCCTTGTAGGAAGGCTCCTACGTTTAGGCACCTGTCTCACCGGGGAGGTAGAGCAGCGCAATGCGAGACCGTGTGCAGCCAACTTCAGGGACCACGCCTGAGTGTAGCGACTGAATCGGGTGGTGACGGAGCGGCCGTGGTCCTGCGTGATCAGGTCCAGGAATGCAGGCAGGGACAGGATCGCTACGTAATGAGAGTCCGAGCAACTGAGAACCAATCTGCCGGCCCATGCCGGACGATCAGAAGCCAAGCGGGGCCGCTGTCCCCTGCACACCTCAGAAGGACCGTATGGTATTAACGGAAACGGGACGATACGCTAAAACAGGTGCGTCGCGCCATGGAATAAGGAAGGCGTCCGCAACCAGCCCGGTTCGAGACCCTAAGGAGCAGAACATCTGGCACTTCCTGTTTCTCGGCAGACGCGAAGAGGTCCATGCTGGAACATCCCCACCTCTGCAAGAGCGCGAGTCGCAGACGACGTACCGGCGGATGAGACCACTTGTGGGAAAGAGGAACGCTGCTCAGCCGATCGTGGTGTGTGGTGACGTGGCCGAGCGTGGTTGTCGAACCCCCGGAGAGAGAGTCACGAGTCATGGATGTGGGCTATTGCCAGGAAGTCCCACAACTCATGCCTCCCGACACAGAGAGAGTTCTGTCCGCCCTATTGTTACTATCGACATCGTCCTTGTGTTTCGGTGAACCACAACACCAGCGACCTTGAGCTGCGATGGCACGTCTGACAAGCAATGCCCGACTCCTCAATTCCCCGCGACGTGTTTGTGAGGGCTAGCTCCGAGGAGACGCTGCCTGTGTGTCCGCAGTTGTGTTCCGAGATAGTCACCACAAGTCTTATCGTCTGTTGTAGGGCACACTGGGAGGGCTGGAGTGGATTGAAATGGAGCCCGCCGCACAGCACCACACGTGGGTCCGAGCCACCAACGTATGGATTAGGAATCCTGGGGAACTGTACAACCGTGTCCAAAGCGTCCTGACGAGCTGCCAATAGCCAGACTGAGGGCCTGAGGCGGACCCTTGCGTGTCCCGTGACGAACGTGCAGGCTGCCATGTGGCCCAAGAGAGTCAGGTAAGTTCGTATTGAGGTCAAAGGTGCCGCCTACAACCTGTGGATGATGGCTGTCAATGCCTGGAACCGCGACAAAGGAAGAACGGCTCTGGCCAGAGTGGAGTCTAGAATGGCGCCGATAAACTCTATCCTCCGAGTGGGGGTTAGAGTTGACTTCTCGGCACTGAGCATCAGGCCTAGGCGTACGAAGAGTGTCCTGACCATGCGGACGTGAGCGAGGACTCGCTCTGAGGGTCCTCGGATCAGCCAGTCGTCGAGGTATGGAAACACATGCATGCAACTGCAGCGAAGGTAGGCGACGACTACAGCCATGCACTTGGTAAACACTCTCGGGGCCGTGGAGAGGCCGAACTGGAGGACCGCGAATTGATAGTGACGACTGCTGACAACAAACCGAACGAACCGGTGGGGCGGGAAGATGGCTACATGGAAGTAAGCGTCCTGCATATCGAGGGCGGCGTACCAGTCTCCGGGATCCAGGGATGGAATAATGGTCCCCAAGGATACCATACTGAACTTCAACTTCACCAGGTATGTGTTGAGCTCTCGCAGGTCGAGGATAGGCCTGAGGCCTCCCTTGGCCTTGGGAATTAGAAAATAACGGGAATAGAACCCTTTGCCCTTCTCGCTCTCTGGAACCTCCTCTATGGCCCCTTTGTCGAGGAGCGTTCACACCTCCTGTAGGAGGAGTTGCTCGTGACAGGGGTCCCTGAAGAGGGACGAGGGTGGGGGGCGGGTATGAAACAAACTGTAGATGGTATCCACGCCGCAGCGTGCGGAGGACCCAGCGGTCCGAAGTAAGCTGGGACCACGCCGGGAGGAAGAATGAAAGACGGTTGGAGAAAGGAGGAGATGGATCCGTAGGAGGGACTGGCGCACCTTCAAAATGAGGGCTTCGGGCCGGAGGAAGGCTTGGAGGAACCTTGGTTTTGTCCTCCCTGATTGCCCGAATGCCTACGCCGGCCATTCCTAGGCCGCCGCCTGGCGAAGTCCTGTCTTTGCCTGGGCTGCAGGTAAGGCCTGTGCTGTTGTTGAGGCCTGAAGGCCTTGCGCTGGGTGCGGGCTATGCATCCCAAGGCACGCATAATACCCTATTGTCTTAAGGCTTTGGAGCGAGGGTCAGTCTTGTCCAAAAACAGGCCTGGCCCTCAACGGAAGGTCCTGGATGGTGTAATGGAGTTCCGGAGGAAGGCCAGGACTGTAGCCAAGAGATGCGGCGCATCGTAACGCCGGAGCACGAGTTCTGCGGCCGAGTCTGCAGCATCCAAGCTGCCTGAAGTGAGGTTCTTGCGACCTTCTTTTCCCTCGATCCAGAATGGCGAGAACTTCTGTGGCGGGCGTCCTGCGGGGCAGTTTCTTTTACATTTGTCGCCTGCCACCAGCGTTGTTATTACGCTGTAACGTCCGAGAAAGAGCTTGGCTGGTTGGACACCTGCAGCTGCAGGGCGCTGCAGAATAGACCTTCCGGCCAAGGCAGGTCCATACGCCTCGCTTCTTTGGACTTGGGGGGCCGGCTTGTTTGACCGGGGGCTGCTTCCTCTCATTCACAGATGGACGACGAGGGAACAGGGGGCGTTGTGAACATACAAATATTCATAGCCCTTTGAGGGAACCATGTATTTTCGCTCCACGCTACGAGCAGCAGGGGGAATGGAAGCCGGGGACTGCCAGATGGTCGTGGCATTGGACTGAATGGTCCGAATGAAGGGAAGGGTGACACGAGTGGGCGCATCTGCCGACAGTATGCTTACTACTGGGTCCTCAATCTCGGAGACGTCCTCAGCTGTAAATTCATGTTCTGCGCTACGCGCCTGAGGAGGTCTTGGTGTGCCCGGAGATCAAGTGGAGCGGGACTACTGGATGTGGTCCCCGCCACTGCTTCATCTGGGGAGGAGGACGAGGAGAGACCCGGCAGGAGAGGATCTGTTGGCGGCTCTGCCTGGAGCAATGCCTCTGGTGGGTGCTCAGGGTCCTGAGGCTGATGACCTCTCCTCTGTAGGGGACGGAGGAGGCCGGGAAGAGGTGGCCTCCGGAGCCCTGTGTTCGGAGGCGGACGAACGCGGAGGGATCTGCTGAGGGCCCTGGGCTTGTTAGTATGCCCAGGGGGTCCAGAAACCCCACTGCTGAAGACCATGCTCCTGCTGGGTCTCAGGGAACAGAGCAGCAGGTCTGTCAGCGTCCAGGTATGCGCTGTCCTCTCGCGAAGAGACTGATGCCTAGCGAGACAGCCACGGAGGGGCTGAACGGGAGTGATATGGGTCCGTCACTCCTGATGGCGGAGACCTCCTCGGTGCCAGAGATCGGTGCCGCGAGCCATACCGGTGCCGCGATCGAGACCGGGACCTGCCACCAGCGCGGTGCCGGGAGGTCGACCTGGATCTGGATCGTTGATGGCGAGAATGGCTCCTCGAGTCACGGTGCCGGTAACGATGGCTCGAGCCCAAGCGGTGCCAGGAATATCGGGACCGGCGTGAAGATGACCTACGCCGCGAGTACGATCAGTACCGCCACGGAGAGCGGTGCCGGGACTGCGAGCGGCGTCGCGAGCGAGACCTCCCTCTGGACCAGGAGAGGTGCCGGGATCTTGACGGTGATCGGTGCCGACTCGGGGAGTCCAGGGACGGTGCTCGCATGGTCATGGGCTTGCCCTTCAATTGAAGAACCTGCACCGGCAGTGCCGGGGGTTGGGGCAGCATAGGCTCTGTCAACGCGATGAGGTCCCCGGCCAAGGAGAATGTCTCGGGCGTAGATGGGACCACCAGCTCGACCTCAGATCTTAGCGGGGAGCTGGGAGGGATCGGACTCAACGGACCTGCCGGGCCCAGAGTCGATGAAATCCCTGGCACGGCCGTCGCAGCCGGAGTCGGCGGTAGGTGCTCCGTCCGAGCCTGCTTAGCCAGGGTGGAGGACGTTGACGGTCTTTTCCCGGGGCCGGGCGCCAGAGAAGGACAGTGCTGCTGCGTTTTCGCGGGCCCGGAGTGGTCCGGTGCCGCAGCCGAGGTGGCACTCGGTGCCAAGGACGAAGGGTCAAGCGCCGCTTCCATTAGCAGAGTCTTTAGGTGCTGATCTCGCTTCTTTTTGGTCCTTGGTCGGAAGGCCTTGCAAATTCGGCACTTCTCAGAGATATGCGATTCCCCAAGGCACTTTAGGCAGGCGTCGTGGGGATCGCTAGTGGGCATCTGGAGGATCGCTAGTTGGGCCATGCAGCTTCTCGCAGGCGATGCACGGCTTTGAAACCCGGCCAAACCAGGCATGAGCCCGGCGTGCCGGGCCGCGGGGAAGGGCTAGAAACCCAAAAGCCCCGCTAGACTATATAATACAACAAGAACTATTAAACTACAACAATCCTATAACCTTCACTAACTATAACTAAGAAACTTACAAAATTAGAATAGAAAAAACAACAAAACAAGGAGAAGCTAGGGCACGTGGAGGAACATGCTATGCCGCGCCAGGACTACCAACAGTTCCAACGACCGAACACGGTGGGTAAAAGGAAGGAACTGGGGAAGCAGATGGGCCGGCAGGGGGTTTATATCAGCCGCCAATGGCGGGCGCCAACTCTAGGGGGCGACCTCCTGCCGGCCCGCTGGAGTTGCTAGGGTAAAAGTCTTCCAACGAGCGTGCATGCGCGGCGCATACACCTACTGGAATGGATATGAGCAATCACTCGAAGAAGAACTTGTTGAATTTCCATAAATCCAGGATGGGACTCCACCCTCTAGTTTTTTTTCCTGAGTGAGAAAATAATGGGATAAAACCCTCTCCCCCTGTGTTGAACTGGTACAGATTTTATGGCACCTAATTGTAGGTGGTGGTTTATATCCTGTTGTAACAGGTGCTCGTGAGAGGGTTTCCAGACGAGGGACAGGGAAGGGGAATGCATAGGTGGGATAAAAATAAAGGAGATGGAGTAACCCTGCTGGATAATTTCCAAAACCCATTTGTCTGTAGTGATGGTCTTCCAGACTGGGTAATATGGTGACAGACGGTCTCCAAATGGGCTGGAGATAAGATGTAAATCCAGAATTAGGAATGTGGGGCTCTCATGTCCTCAACCAACGCCTCAAAATGTTTGCCTGGAAGTAGATGGTTCAGACTTGGACGGCTGATCTTGGGGCTGCCGGCATTGGTCACAGTGTCATTGGGGTTGAGTGTATGGGGCAGTGCAGAATCGTGGATTGTAAATTCTGCCCTGTTTCTGTTTATTTGGAGGGACATAAATTCCAAGTGTCTTCAAGGTTGCCTGGGAGTCCTTTAAGGTGTGCAAGGACGTGTCAGTGTTGTCTGCAAACAGTTTTTGGCCTCCAAAAGGTAAGTCCTCAACTGTGGCTTGACCTTCCCTCGGAAACGGACAGATGTAGCCAGGAAGTGCGATGCATGACAACGGATGTAGCTACTGAACATGCTGCCGTGTCTGCAGAATTGAGAGAAGCCTCAAGGGCTCGTTCTGGCGATGAGGGAACTCTCCACGATGTTAGCCTTATATTGTTATCATTTGTCATCTGGAAGCTGTTCAATAAAAAATGACATTTGAGAGAATAGGTTGCATGTGCATTTTGCCATTTAGAACAAGTAGTTAGCTATGCAGAATTGGAGGGTAGCTGATGAGTAGGCTTTCCACCTGAAAAGGTCTAACCTTTTCCAGTCCTTGTCATAAGGGATGGTTCTAAATTGATGTTGCTTTCCCCTTTGATTAACTGCTTCTGTTGTCAATGAGTTTGGGGTAGGGTCGGTGAATAAAAACTCAGTTCCTTTTCTGGGATATAATAGTTCTTGTCAGATCTTTTACAAGAAGGTGGGGCTGTGGCCGGTGTCTGACAGATTATTTTGGCCGGATCCATTATGGCTGCATTAATAGGCAATGTAATCTTCGCTGATGTGGATGCTTGAAGTATGCGTTTGTGCTAGGTCTCTGGTAGCTTTGCTAGTGAGATGTCCAAGGATTCAGCCACTCATTTGAAGAGGTCCTGGAAGGATCTGAAATCATCCCCCAAGGTGAGGGGGATGGAATTATTGTGTCATCTGGCGATGAAGACAAAATGTGGGTGGGTGGAAGGGTATCACCCTCAGGCGCATCTTCAGGTTCCTCTCCCTCCTCATCCAGCACTTCCGAAGGAGCTAGTGCAGGAGGTGACAGGGAGCAAGTTGTTCTGGATCTAAATGGGTTGGGGGGGCTGAGGTTTTGGGCCCTATATAATGCCAATGGGTCGAGTATGCCCAGTTGGGTGGAAAGGCCATGGTAGGCAGTACCAATAGTGGAGGCTGCCAGCCTTATGCATCCATAGACATGCAGTGCTGAGAGGGTCCCAGTTTAGGTGAGGAATAGTAAGGGGTGTAGAACCCTGCCTCATCCTTTTCTTCCTCATCACTGGAGAGAGGAGGAACTGAGCCAACAGGCGTAGCAACCAGGCTTGGTCCCAGTCTCGCTGGGGTACCGTTGGTGCCGAATAGCAGAGTCCCAGGTGTTGAGGTAACAAGTAGGTCCACCTGTCTGATGAATTGCTGTAGCACTGGGAAAATCGACACCAAGGACAGCAGAATGCTCTGGCTGGGAATCAGGGTGAGAGCTGTGGGTCCCGCTGACTTACTGCACTGTGTAGGGGCAGCAAGGGGCGCTATTGAGCTGCTTGGTGCTAAGGTTCTCTTTGGCTCCGTCAGTGCCAAGCTGGAAGGCTTGGCTTTAGTGTGCAGAGTGTTTTGAGAGCTAGCCCACACCAGGTCTTTAGCTCCTCAGGAAGTCTCAGGACTGGATGTTCCCGGTGCCTCATGGTCCAGGGCTCTCAGTGCCTTCGGTACCGGGGCAGATTTTGACTTCGGAGATTCTCTCTGTGGCAAAGACTGAGACCAGTTATTTGCAGCCTTTTTAGGAGCAAACTCCTTAGCAGTTATTTTGGAGGTAGAACCCCTGTCAGACGCTGCCTCTGGAGACTGTTGGCCAGGAGATGTCCTGGACTCGGGGTCAAAGGCTAGTCTGAGGGATTTCTCCATCAGGAGTTTTAACGGGAGATCCCTGATCTTCCTCGTCCTAACAGTCAGTTTTTTTGCAGTGGGGAAACTTCTGAGCAATGTGTGTCTCCCTTAAGCATCGGCCACATGCGTGTGGCCGTCAGAGACCATTACAGAAAGTCTGCAGGTCAAGCACGTTTAAAGCCAGGAGAGCCTGGCATACCTGACTGGATCTTAGTTTTGAAGCAGAAATGGGAATAATCCCATTCTGTCCCTCTTCTGTTTTTCACGGGGAAGGGGGTGTCATAAACAGATAGCTAAGGGTTAATGTCTCTTTCACCTGGAAAGGGTTAACAAACAACACCTGACCAGAGGACCAATCAGGAAACAAGATACTTTCAAATCTCAAGGGAGGGAAGCTTTTGTTTGTGGTTTTTCAGTTTGATTTTGTTCTCTCGGGGTCCTGGACAGGACTAGAGGTGAAACCAGGTTTCTGCAATCTCCCTGCTACAGTCTCTTATCTGTTCAGAATAGTGAGTAAGTAAAAAGGTGGTTATAGTCTTTTTATTTGTGTTTTTCTTTATGTGCAAATGTGTAGTTGGCTGGAAATATTTTAAATTGTATTTTTCCTGGATAAGGCTGTTTATCCATTTGTTATAAGCTAATAGACCCTGTATATTTCATCTTGATTACAGAGACATTTTTATGTTTTTTTCCCTTTCTTTCAGCTCCACCTCTTTTTGTCTTTTTTCTATTTGTCGCCTGTGGGTGCTTCTTTGATTTGTCCCTCTGCATTCAGTTTTCCCTGGAAGTCATGGTTCCTATTTCTTGTGTTGGGGTGCCCTCTGGTGTTTATTGTCTGAACTGCTGTTCCTCTGCTGCCTGCTTGGTTTGCCTAGCAACAGTGCTTTTTTTTAACTTCTTCTATCTAATCTTTCACATGTAATTAAACCAAAAAAACCCACCTCTTTTATATGCAAATATGTTCTGCTGGTTTGCTGACTCACAGCTGGAGTTTCTATTGTTTAACAAAGACCCTTGTTACCTAATGGCTCCTTGCTTAGGCAATCTCTGCACAACCAGAAAGGAGAAAGAAAGAAAAAAAATTCTCTGGCTGCAGTTTAAAAAAAAACCCTTCTCTGTGCTTACAAGCAGCTAGAAAAGAAAATTAATATTCCTTACTGGCTTTTGGATTCCATCTATCCCACCGCTGTCGCCATGTCATAGTATTCTTCCCAAATCTGAACTTTAGCGTCCAGAAAATGAGATACTAGCATGAATCCTCTAAGCTTAATTACCAGCTTAGATCCTGTAGTGCTGCCACCAACCAGAAATTCCAGTGTCTGGTACACTCTGTCCCCAAAAACCTTCCTGGGGACCCCAAGACTCAGATTCCTTGAGTCTCACAACAAAGGGGAATAAACCATTTCCCTCCCTAGGTTACCCTGGAAGACTCTTCTCCCCCACCAATTCCCTGGTGAGTACAGACTCAATCCCCTTGAGCCTTAACTAGGAAAAAAATCAAACAGGTCTTAAAAAGCAAACTTTTAACAAAAAAAGAAAGAAAAAACATAAAAATTGTCTCTGTAAACAAGATGAAAGGATACATGAAAGAAACTAGAACAAAGGACAGTAACCACAGGAAGTGTGAGCGACTGCTGGACCCAGACTAGAAGGAGACTAGTCTGTAAAAGGAAGCTTACTGGAACACCTCTGAGGATGAGGTTTTGTCTGTATTCAGTTTTCTTACTATATTAGGCATAGACTTGCATGTTCTATTTTATTTTGCTTGGTAATTCACTTTGTTCTGTCTGTTACTACTTGGAACCATTTAAATCCCACTTTCTGTATTTAATAAAATCACTTTTTACTTATTATTTAACCCAGAGTGTGCATTAATACCTGGGGAGTGGGGGCAAACAGCTGTGCATATCTCTCTGTCAGTGTTATAGAGGGTGAACAATTTTTGAGTTTACTCTGCATAAGTTTTATACAGGGCAAAATGGATTTATTTGGAGTTTGGACCCCATTGGAAGTTGGGCATCTGAGTGTTAAAGACAGTAACACTTCTTTATCTGCTTTCACTTAAGCCTTCAGTTTGTGGGACGTGGTTCTGTGTTTGTAGCTGGTAAGCGTGTCTGGCACAACCAGGCAAGGTTCTGGAGTCCCAAGCTGGCATGGAAAGCAGGGACAGAAGTAGTCTCAGCACATCAGTTGGAAGTTCCCAAGGAGTTTTCTGTGATCCAACCTGTTACACACTCCTCGAATAAGAACGTCTAATTATCTCTAAGTGCACTATTTAATTTCACTATTTCTGGCACACTCTCTAGTCAGACAATACTGCAAAATTTGACTCTAGCCAGTTAATTTTTTACTCCCTTTTTCCAGTCCCCATCTGAAATGATAATTCAGACCTCACCACAGAACAAGTGACATACTTGCTCTACGGTTCTAACTTCCCCTCTGAAATTAGCTAATTAAAGCTTACAATATATCTGCAACTATAGTAATGATGTTAGTATTTACTGCAGTACGAAATTTTAATAAGAAACATTGCTGACTTGCAAGGACATAGTCAACTTATCAATGTTTTCATTCCAATGTCTTTTTGAAAGGTTGACTGCATGTAAAGGTACTGTTTAAAAAGTAAGTAATTAATAGATTCTGTTACTTAGCTACACTTTTTACCTTTTTTTCCCAAATTGCACCATAAAAGGCTTCTGCTGACTTAAAAAAAAATAATAGCAGAATTATTCTCATGAATAATAATAATAATTAGGCAGATTTCCTCAAATCTATCAACAGCTCTAACAATCTATCAAGAGAATACCAAAGAATGTAGGGATGTAACTGAATTGGTAGAACGTAAAACCATTGAATAGAGGGCCTGATTCTGCTCTCACTGAAGCAAACCGTAAAGCCCCTATTGAATTAATGGTGCAAGATGATACCCAGAATGTCCAATCCAATTTCTCTTAAAAGCCACATAAAGATTTATTTGACTTTAATAGGCAATGGAGCAGGCCCATATTCAGCAAGACTAGTACAATAAAAGGCATATAACCAGACTGTGATCCCCTTACTCCTAATAGTAAGCAGATACTCACAAGAGTACCCCCAATGATTCCAGTGGGATGACTCATAAAAAGGAACTGCTCACTGATGGGAGTAAGGAGTTCACAATCTGGCACAAAGCCTTTATGGCTGAAAAGCGACAGAAAACAAAATTCACTGTTTCCTAAAATGTACTCTACTTAATAAGGTTCATTACACACACAAAAAGACAGCTGCACTGCTTCAAACAAATTGTTGGATGTTTTCACAAATGCTTCAACTGTGCTGAAACGTAATCCTCTTCCTTTGAGGTTATCCTTACCTCTACAGGTGTACCATTGGATTCAGATCATGTTCTTTTTGATTAGAATCAAAATCCAACAGAATATTTAGAAAGCCAACTTCAAAATAACAGAAGAAAAACCGAACTCAAAAGAGAATTATGGCTCATAGGCAATGAGTACCTCTATACCAATGGTAGAGTATTAAAAGTGAGAATCATCATTTTCCTAATTCATTTTCACATTTTAATTTTTTGAGATCTTACACATTTCTTGTATTTATTTACAGAAGGCACAAAAGTAACGCACATCCCTGTCTCTGCACATCCTAATGGATTTTTTTTTTTTAATTTCTACCATTTCAACCTACATATCTTGATTCAGTGGCGGTACATATTCTTTGTGACTGTTTCCAGATCTAAAATTTGGCAATTTTTCATCAATCAAAAAAAGAGAAAAAGAAATAGTATAATCCATGTTTTGTAAACTAACAAACATTTTCCTTTTTCAAGCACTAACTGGATATTTGACCCTAATGTGGCTATGAGAATCTTGAATGTCCTGAAATGCTACAATTCGCCATGAGTTTACACATTTCCTTTCTCCAACCCTCTAAACAAATTCTTAAGCTCATTATTGCTATTAACAATTTTAGCATCTGGCATTTAAACAGATATCAGTATTAGATCTACTATGTTAATCTGAAATCAGTAGGACATATTTATTTTACCTCCAAAAGAGATTCCTCAAGTTTAGCTAATTGTATCTTCTTGTCTTCTTCTTGTTGCAACAGTTTTGTCTTCTGTTCTTCCAAATCTGGTTTTTCGTGCTGGATAGTTAAAGCTAAAAGCTAAGAGGAAAGCAACATATTCAACAAGAAGGAGAATATTAACCTCAGTAATACTTGGCATTAATTTTGGCCATGTATGTTAGCCAATGTTTTTAACACATGCTTAAACACTAGATAGTCCAGTATCGTAGCCCTTGTGTATGTAAAATACCATGATGATAAATAGAATACATTATGAGAACAGGGGAAAGAATGGGCTTCAAAGACTACATCTACACTCCAAGCTAGGGGTGTGATTCCCAGCTCATGTAGACTTACTCATGCTAGCTCTCTGAAATAAGCTAAAATAATAGTGTACCTACTGAAGCACAGGGGCAGTGGCAAGGGCTAGCCAGATGCAGGGGTAGCTCCAGGCACCAGCATACCAAGCGCGTGCCTGGGGCAGCAAGCCACAGGGGGCCCTCTGCCGGTCGCTGTGAGGGCTGCAGTTAGGTTGCCTTCAGCGGCATGCCTGCGGAGGGTCCGCTGGTCCCGCGGCTTCGACGGACCTCCCGCAGGCTGCCACCAAATCCGCAGGACCAGGGACCTCCCACAGGCAAGCCACCGAAGGCAGCCTGCCTGCCGTGCTTGGGTCGGCAAAATACCTAGAGCCACCCCTGGCCAGATGAAGTACAAACCCACCAGAATCCCAAGGTATGTTTATCTGCGCTGGGAAGCACACACCTAGCTCATAACGTAGACGTAACCAACAAGTAGATCCAACAAGAAATAATGGTAATTTCTTCTCTGTTTATCTGGCTTCTTCCAGCAACTTTATGCTACCCAAACAGTCCTCCTACCAATGCTGCTCAGTTGTTTTCCTGTTTTCAGCAGGCAAAGATGAGTTGTATGTCTGCTTAATGTTTTACCTTTTTCTCCAATGTCAAATTTTATGTTTGTTAGTTTTGAATAAACTAGCTTCCCAATGAGTATTGTTTTGAAATGATGAGGGTTTTTATTTTCTAATTCCTCCTTTTTTCTAGTGGCCCTCTATTTGTCCCACTTTTCTCTAAATATCATAGACCAAACTCTCAGCAGCTCCCAGCAATTTGGTGGAAGACCTAACACATTCAGCCTTTAGGTTTCATTGATCTCTTCTTGACCACAAATACAAAGTATTTTGAGACCAGCAGTACAGTTTGTCAAGGACAGAAGTCTGGAGAACTGTTTTGCTAAAATTTTAAAAGCACCATGAATACTCTTACAAATGCAACTAATAATTTAGGGTTTAATCTGATTCAGTTGAAGTCAATGGAGAACTTCCACTTACTTCAGTAGGTGTAAAATGGATGAAGACTGTTACCACCTGCCAGTCTATGATTTGCTTGTAAGGTATATTAAAAAAAAAGTTACAATTTTTATTTCAATTTAATTATTTTAATAATTATTTTATTGTTTAAATTTTTGTGCTGCATTATATCCCCATAGTTCTCACAACAAATTGGAGATTGCAGCTATATTCTGTAAATGGGGGCCTCTGCCAGGTCAGAAGTCAAGGTGTATCCAGAGATGAATGCAACCCAATGTCTATTAATTATTATTATTTTATTATAAGAAATGTTAAATGCATACCTGTCCTCTTAAACCACTTCTTGTAGTAGTAAAGTTAACTTCAGTAATAATGGAAGCTGCATCAGGTGGAATAAAGGGATTTGGGTTTCGCGTTGACAGAAATAGGCGGAATTCTTCATTATAGTCAATAATTTTGTCACCTATTTGTACAGCATATCGTGGTCCTATTAAAAATACATATATATTATCCTAAGTTTGATTAGGAAATTCCAGAATTGTCTGAAAATAAATACCCACCATGTGAAAAAACTTGAGAACCAAATGTTAGGTTTAGTTTAAAAGAAATAGTCTTATAAAACTAACAAAACTATTTTCATAAATATTATAAAAAATAAATTAAAATATTTTTATGAGATTAACTTTCCCCTATATTGTTGAAAATAAAAATACAGCAGCATCCTAGAAGTGCATTAGAACCAGATACTAAAAAGACTCAGACCAGTCTGCTTTTGGGTGAATACCACCTGGTCCTGGTGATTTATTACTGATTAATTTATCAATTTGTACCAAAACCTCCTCTAATGTCACCTCAAACTGGGACAGTTCCTCAGATTTGTCCCCTAAAAAGAATGGCTCAGGTTTGGGAATTTCCCTCACATCCTCAGCTATGAAGACCAATGCAAAGAACTCATTTAGTTTCTCCGCAATGGCCATATCATCCTTTAGTGTTCCTTCAGCATCTTGATCGTCCAGTGGTCCCACTGGTTGTTTAGCAGGCTTCCTGTTTCTGATGACTTGAAAAAATTCTTGCTATTAGTTTTTGAGTCTTTGGCTAGCTGTTCTTCAAATTCTTTTTTGGCCTTGGCTATCTTCCCTGAATATACTATGAAATGTGTATCAGTTTTTCGTGCATTTTATCCCATCAGCTCACTGGACCTCATAGCCTGTGGATAACTATTTTCCTGCTCCATCCTCATTTTGATGTTTCTCTTTTCCTGTAGTTTTCTAAGAAAATTAAAGAGAAACTGCAATAATTAACAATCTAAAAAGCTGATTTCAAGCCCTAAGTTAAAGCACTTCATTTTTGAACTCTGTAAGGGTCAGAGATCCCAAACAAAAGCATGTGCTTCAAAGTACGACTAGAAAGTCAACTTAAACTTTAGAATGATTCAATGTGTCTTGTTTTATCCTATTTGACAGAACTTTAAATATGTATAAATATTTCCAACACAGATCACACATTACATGAGTAGTGGAAGGTAAACATAAAAGAGCAAAATCCTAACCAACATTCATGTAACTATAAAGCAGCAAGTTAAAAATTAGATTCTGTACTACGTACATTGATTTAATTCAGATATCTAAAAAGCTCTCCCTCAAACTGTCAGGCATTTACCTTGAGCAACAAGATCTTTTCTTAACAGCGGATAAAGAACTGGCTCTACTCCATCCATCTCCTGTAGAATAAGTGTTTTCCCAAATCTCACTGCCAGCTCAAGAGCAGTAATGAAGCTAGCATCCTGTGTAAAAAAATTAATGCCTATTAATGTATTTAGTTCCTTAATATTAATATATTATTTAGTCAATTGTGGAAACATTAAATATTGTGCAAATAATCTATATCTCTTTAAGGATGCACATCGTAAGATTATTTCGTCAAAAAAAACATTGTAGTTAGCCGTAACAGTTATTCATTAAATATATTTGTCTCTGCATATTCACATTTTAGGAATAACATGTCCTGCCAAGCAAGTCACTGAAGAATTTAAAGCAGTAAAACTGAAATGCAAGGGACATCAGATCAAGTGATCTGCAACCAAGAGCACAAAAAACATTTTCACTTGACTATCTTTTGGTACCTCTCTGCTACCCGTGTCATGGAGTATACACCCCATGCAGGCCCAGCAACCAAGGGGTTAATTCAGGTACTACAGCCAGACAGGCTTAAGGTGATTAACTTGGAACTCAGTGGAGTGAGCAGGCCTGCCTTCCCCTACTGACCCCTGGGAGATTTAAGACCTGAAGGAGTTTCCAGACCCCCTAAGCACTAGGACCAGCTGACCCAACTAAGTATAAGGGGAAAACCCACATACCCCGGGCGGACTCAGGCAATAGGAACTGACTGACTGACCCACCAGAGGGAGCGAACTCTGGGGCAATGCTCCATCTGGCCAAAAGCAGTTCTGTTGCATCAATACATCAGCTCACAACCAGGAAACATTATTAATAGTCGAAAGCAGAGAGGAACTGATGGGGCTATGCCAATTTGCAGATGCAGTATATCTGGGAATAACTATTATGTAGTCTTCTTTTCTCCTTTGTGAAGTTGCATCTGTGGATCTCCACTGTAGCAGTCCAGCAAACATTGACACTGCTGAATAGCAGACATACTACCTATTCAAGAGAATAAGCACTGCTCTCCCAAAATTTGCATCTGCTCATGTCTCAGAATAAGAATCATGGAAGAGTGACATGAACTTCACATGCCACCTTTCCAAATTTCATCTTTAGACTTATTGTAAAGACAAAGTGTAAAGCTGTTACTACTCTAGGAGAATGGACCCTGAGTCCTTCTTGCACACACAATCTGATGAAGCTTAGATAGTTTCTGCCACAAAATAGCAAGGTCTTTGGTTCTCTCTCCAACACCACAAAATGGTTTTCAAGTAGACTCTCTTAAGGGTATAGTTGTCAGGATCCTAGCAAGGACAGTCAGGACACAGGGTCAGAGCTGAGTCAAACTAGAGGCTGGGAGTAGTGAAGGAGTTCATAGTCAGATTCCAGGACAGGGTCGATACCAAGATTCACAGTCTGAGTAGGGTTTCAGGGTCCAGTTCAGAAGGCGAAGTCCAAATCAAGCCAAAGTTGAAGCCAAGAGCTCAAGAGCAAGGAACAGGAATGGTCATCACAGCTACAGGATATCCACACTGTTGCCTGGACATTCCTGCAATGCCCATTGGGCTTATATAGGGTGAAGAGCCAATCAGGAGCAATGAGGCTGCTGTCTGTCAGACTCCATGAGGCAAGGTTATCCATGGTTTATGTTCACAGCAGGTCATGAGCAGTGGAGCACATGCTGATTACAGCTGCTGCTGTGTGGCAGCATAGGGATGTTGGCAGCTCTACAGGCTTTGGTTCTAGACCCACAGGGCCTTACAGTAAGTAGTTCTCCATGGTAATAACCAATAGTCTTTTTTTACATCTAAGCTACAAAACATGGCTTTGTCTGGTAAATCATGGACTTCGGAAAATCTTTCGTAAAGAAGAGATTAATTCAGATTAAAAAGTCTGAGACTACTTTAGTCAAAAATTTTGGGTGTGGTCCCAAAGTACCTTATCTTTATTTTAAAAAATAAAAAGAGCATGAAAAAAGTTCATCATACGAACTTGCTGCTGTGAAATCATTCTGTGTGGAAGCAATATAAAGCATGAGATAAGGTTAAGGATCCTGCCCTATAATTTTAAATAATCTGATGTCTCTGCTACTCAAATCAAACTATCATTGCTATTAAATCTGTAAATACCAATAATTTTATTTTTAAAATTAACTAGAGCACAAAATTTATGAAAACAGATAAACTTTTTAATGTTAAAAGTATGTAAAATGTTAATTGCATTTGCCAATTTTACATAATCTTTTGGTACAATATATATAGATAAAGGGCTTCCCAGTAGTTTCAGAAAGAGTGAGCCAGCATATGTAGTTATTTCTTCCTTGAACATTGTGTGAAATGATATAATCCCAAGAACCTGGCTACATCAGTGAATACTATCACACTTCCCCTCAACCCACATTATGGGGTCCTGGGGCCAGCAAAGCTCAGACAGAATTGAAGTTCTAGGATTAAGAGTAAATACTGGACCTGTTGGTTAATAACTTCCAAGCGAGATTCTTTCAAATGTGTCTTCAACCATTCTGTAGCCCTTGAAGAAGGATCTATTAAAAAGGGACAAATTCGACTCTGGAAAAAAAAAAAAAGTTATATGCTACAATCTGGTTATAGGAAAAAAATATGAAACTAACAACCTTTCTTAGACTGGTCTGTTTTAGACAGGAGTACAGTAGGAAAGAATCCAGCATATTGCTGGTCACATGTTAATATAAAACCAAGTCTGCAGTATGAGGCTCTCTGTCTACATCCCACTTTGGAGTTTGATGGGAGCAGGAAATGTGGCGTTTGAAGGAGACAAATTAACAAGAAGAAAGGGAGACAGAGATTCTGCCTTGTGGAGGCAACGAATATTTGGCTCCTGTATCTCATCTTAAAAACAAAAGGCCAGATTGAAAATGGACCTCCACGCATGTGTCCACTAGGAAGGGGAAGTAGCAAGATTTGCCAGTTACTTGGCCCACAAAACAGCCAGTCATAATTTCAGTTGTAGAGATTGTTCCTTCTGTGAGGCAGAAATGCATGTTGCATGAAAGGGGATGAAACTATTCACTACAGTAAGCTTAACACATGACAGATAATAATTGGGAGACTATCCTAGAAAACAGTGATTGAAAAAGCAGCAACTCTGAGAAAAAACAGGAGTCATAGTGGACAAACAACTCAACATGAGCTACCAGTATGATGCTATGGCAAACATCGCTAATGCAGTCCTTGGATGTATAAAGAGGGGAGTAGTGATTAAGAGCAGGAATGTGATTTTACCTCTGCTGAAATACTGTGTTCAGTACTGGTGCCCACATTTTAAAAATTATGTTGAAAAACTGGAGAGGTACAGAGAAAAGCCACAACAATTATTTGAGGGCCAGTAAAAAACCTATATTTAGAGGCTTAAAGAGCTTACTCTGTAAATAAGATCAAAAAGAACACTGAGATGTGTTTTGTTTACAGTGTAAAAAGACCTTCACAGGAAGAAAATAACAGGTACTAGAAGGTTCTTTAACCTAGTGGAAAAAGGTGTAATAAGAATTGATGGCTGGAATTTAAAGCAAAACAAAGGCAAATTAGAAATAAAGCACAGAATTATTATTATTATTATTATTTTAACAGTGAGGGTGATGTCTAGATGTCTTCAAGTCCTCAAATAAAGAGAGTGGATACCTTTTTAGAAGATATGCTTTAGTCAAGCACAAGTTATTGGCCTCAATACAGGAGTAACTGGGTGAAATTCAATGTCATATGGCTCATACTGGATAACCTAATTGTCCCATCTGGCCTTAAAATTATGAATTTATAAATCTGTAAAAGTGTTTGCAGGAGGTGGCCATTTTTTATATATCTTGGCAATGGAATGGCTGATATGACAAAAATGCACATTTACAACACAGTGGATAATTCTCAACAATTTGTAAATAACGCTAAAGATAACACATGTTTGGTCTAATTTGATGGACAGAGGGCCTTTCCTTTTGGATTTTCAGGTAAAAATGATAAAAGCAAAAAAGCAAAATGCATAGATGATGGAACAATTTTATTCCTTTCATTTTAGAGAAATCAGAGTTGTAGATATAACAAGTAGCATGAATATTTTATTTTTGTAATGTTTGTGCCTTCAGGAGTACTAAGAAGATCACAGAGATTGAATGAGGTTATCAAAGAACACAGAAAAACCATCTGCTTCATCCAGCTGCAGAGAAAATGTCTCCAAGGGAAAAAACAAAAAATACAGAACTGTTTACCTGCAAGATCACAAGAGCATTTTCTATTGAAAGGTCATCTGAGGGTAAACCTTCACTTTTCCAAATTAGTTGCTCACTCTCTGTGCACAGAAACCGCCTCATATCAAATTCTGGCAAATTAAAGATGAATTTATTAATTATATACCATGTACCTGTGCTGACATTTATATTCTGTTGGTATTACATGTCAGTAGTTACAAGAGCTTCTGCCGTATACAATACAGTTCGGTATATTTCCTTTATAATTATTTTTTTTTAATTCCTGATATTTTCTATATCTCTGATGTTACAGGAGAGTGTTATTAATACATAAAAGATAAAGAAATGATTATGTTCAGACTATCCCTCATTTTTGGAATAGGCAAATTAACCATATTCCACCAAGTAAGGGGATCTATACTTTCCTCCATTGATTTCTCTGCAGCAAGTGTGTGCCTATATGCAATCAAAAGACGTTATACTCTGTTCAGGTTTATGTCATTGTGAGTTCTTGGGAAGACATACACCTGAAAGAAGAATCAATTTTTGGCACATTCCCATCCAGGGATAGCAAACTCAGTTCACTGATGATTGCCAAAGCTGTGCCTACATGTAGCTACCATACATAAGAACGGCCATACTGGGTCAGATCAATGGTCGATCTAGCTGAGTATCCTGTCTCTGACAGTGGACAGTGCCAGATGCGTCAGAGGGAATAAACAGAATAAGGCAATTTTGAGTGATCCAACCCATCATCCAGTCTCAGCTTCTGGAAGTTGCAAGTTTAGTAACAACCAGAGAGCATGGTTAATAGCTTTTAATGGACCTGATCTCTATTAACTTACTTATTTTTTTTCTGAACTTAATTATACTTTTGACCTTCACAGCGTCCCATGGCAATGATTTCTACAGGCTGACTGTGCATTGTGTGAAAAAGTACTTACTTTTGTTTCTTTTAAACCTGTTGCCTATTAATTTCATTGGTTGATCACTAGTTCTTGTGTTACGTGAAGGGGTAAATTATTTCTATTCACTTTCTCCACACCATTCATGATTTTAAAGACCTCTATCATATCCCTTCTTAATCTTCTCTTTTCTAAGGACAGTCCCTGTCTTTTTACTCTCTCCTCATATGGAAGCAGTTTCATACCCCTAATCATTTTTGTTGCCCTTCTTGACCCCTTTTCCAATTCCAATATTTATGTATTTTTTGTTATATAGTGGCATGATGACATTTTCTGTCTCATTAATGGTCCCTTTCCTAATCTTTTTCAGTATTCTATTAGTTTTTTTGAAGGCAGCTGCACACTGAGCAGATGTTTTCAAAGAACTATTAACAATGATTCCAAGATCTCTTTCTTGAGTGGCAGTAACTAATTTAGATCCCATCATTTCGTAAGTATAATTGGAATTATTTTTTTCCAATATGAAAGTCATGTTATTAAAGTCTATCAAAGCATTATGAATTTCCAAAATGTATAAACAAAAATATGTATTAAAATTATCAATATCTCTCACTTTGAAAAATTAACAATCTCTCTCACTTGTCTTCATGTCAAAGAAAATAAAATACGTACTTTCAAGACCAGCTGATTTTGTCCATTCATCCAAGCTAATTTTTCGCTGATCCTCTGGAGCAGCAGAAAGATAAGTAATGAAAGCAGCAGCCAACTGAGCTCTTTTAGGCAGAGTGGTTAGTTCATCTGTGATCTCTGAAACCTGAAAAAAAAAAAAAAAAAGGTATGTAGTGGATTAATGACAGATGGCACCTTCATAGCCAAATGTATGGAGCGATGACCAGTCTGCCACCCTACAAATATCCGGAATGGGAACTCAAGGCAGAAAAGTCACAGAAGACACCACCAACCTGGCTCAGAGAGACACCACTTTATTACGAGGTACATCACTGGTCAATCAGTAACATAAACAAATACAACCGGAAATCCAAGAAGAGCTCATCTGGAAAGAGAGTAGGTGGCTCTTGACTCTGTCTGAAAATGTGACGAAGAGTTGAGACTAAGACCTGAATGATTTAGTCCGCTCCAGGTAAAAAGCCAAAACTCTTCTAACATCTAAATGATGATTAAATCTGATGGCATTTTTCCTCCCCTTTGCTCAAATAAGGCTTTGGGAAAGAATGCTGGTAAATAAATTGCTTGACTCATGTGAAATCTGGAAACCACTTTAAACAGGAATTTAGCATGAGGCTGAAGGAAAACCTTGTCCCTAAAGAAAATTGTATAGAGTACCTCTGATAGCAAAGCTCACAGCTCCCCTACTCATCTGAAAAGCTACTTTTACTGACAGGTGCAAACAGAAAAAATTGCTAGCAACTCAAACGCCAGGACTCATCAACTTTGCTAGCACCAGATTTAAACTCCACTGATGAACCAGATTATGCATATAACACAAATACTTTAGAAATATGATGGACATAGAGTTCAAAAAAATTGATTGGTTATCCACAGGTGAATGGAAAGCTGAGATAGCTGCCAGATGGACTCTGATGGAACCAAATCAATCCTTGGTGTTTCAGAAACAAAAGATAATTCAAGATATGTCTAATTGGAGCTTGATCTGAGGGAACACCTCTTTATATGGACCAGATGGATAATCTTTTCTACTTAGCAACGTAAGTAGACCTACTTGAAGGCTTCCTGCTATTCGGTGGCACTTCTTGCATCCCCGTAGAATAAAGTCTGTGTCAGCCATGAATCATCCACACTATTAGGTGGAAGGCCTGAAATTTGGGATAACAAAGGCTGCTGTGGTCCTAGAAAATGAGATCTACATCTCTCAGGAGCAACAGTGGAGGTCTGACCAATAGGGCTAGTAGGGTTGACAGCCAATCTCAATGGGAACACACAGAGGCTATTAGAATAAGGTGAGCAGAATCTTGCATTCCTGCCCAAAGTCTTATCCAAAGTCAAGCAACTGGAGGGAGGATATAAAATATAACTGCTGTGTTGTCCATGAGCACCAATAAGTTCCACCCCTGATGTGTGGAAGGAATGCCATAAAAGGCAGATGCATGGCTCACAGCTCTGTGATATTTACATGGAGACTCAGATCCTGGGGAGTCCAAAGGCCCTGAATCTGAAGGTGACCTAAGTGAGCTCCCCAACCTAGATCCAATGTATTTATGACTACAGTGAGACCCTGTTGCAGAGGATCAAAGTGAACTCCCTTACAAATATTCATAGATTCTGTCTACCAGTCCAGGAAGAATAACATCTGAGTAGATACTTGGACGACCATGACTATATGACGACGGGCTGGTGAATACACCGAGGCTATCCAACCGTGTAGATGTCTGATGTAGATGTAGATGCAGTCTTAGCGTGCTGCACCACATATGTGCACACTGCCGTGTATCCTAGAAGTCTGAGACAGTTCTAAACTGTGGTGATAGGATGCACTTATATATCTAGAGCAATGAGTTGCATCATTTGGAACATCTTCTGTGGTAGGAAAGTCCTGGCCTTTGTAGAGTCCAGGACTGCTATAATGAATTCTATTATTTGAACAGGAGACAGGATGGACTTCTGGATGGACTTAGTAGCCCCAGCTTGTCAAAAGTGGATTAAATAATGGCTGAAGAGTACCTGAAACCTGGATCAGCCTCTGATTAGCCAGTCATCCAGGTAAGAGAATACCTGGAGTCCTGAATTTTGCAGGAATGGCACTCCTAAAGCCATACATTTTTGTGAAAATGAAAAGCGCTGCTGATAGTCTGAAAGGCAGCACTGAGAATTGGTAATGGAATCTGTTTACCATGAACCTGAGAAATTTTCAGAGGCTCTGGTGAATTGCCACGTGAAAATAAGCATCTTTTATTGATGCTAAGGAATTGATAATAGACTAGAGTGACCATCTAGAATTTCAGATCTAAAATAGACTTGAAAATCCCCTTCCCCCATTTGCTTTTGGGATTAGGAAGTAGTGGGAATAAAAACCCTTCCCTCTGAACGACACAGTCACATCCTCTATGGTCCCCACAAGGAGGAGAGACTGAACCTCCTGAAGTAGCATGCGCCCAGTTCTACTATGCTTACGGTCCCTCTGATGTGAGTCCAAGCACTTAGGAAGAGGATAGGTGGTTGGCAATAATAGGGGTCAGGAAAGATGGCACTATGGGAAGTGGTACACTGCTCTCAACCAGTGGGTCAAAATGATTGCTTAGATGATCCAGGTTGCCTAGAAGAATTGGCAGCTGAAGAGACGGATGGAGGAGAAGGATGCCTCTTGCAACCCTGACCCTCTTTTTGGACGGGTCCTGGGAATGCAGCAAGAACGGCTGACACTTTGGGGAATGTTGTAGAAGGAATGGCTTTCTTTTTGCCACCTGTACATAGATCCCCAGAGACTTAAGGTTCTGAAGCCTCTCATCAAGCTTTACTGGAAAACAGCAAGAGGCCTTCAAATGGGAGGTCCTGAATTGTTTGTTGCACCTCCAGGGAGGCCTGATTCCTGCAGCCAAGGTGAACATCACATCGTGATGGCGGAGGCAATAGCTCGAGCTGCAGAGTCTGTCACATCCAGGTTCACCAGCAATGCTGTTCTGACAACTTATTTGCTTTCCTCCACCAAAGCAGAGAACTCCTGCTTTGCCTCATCAGGAATCTTGTCTTTGAATTTCAGGATATTACCCCACAGGCTAAAGTCATAATGACCTAGCAGAGCTTGCTGGTTTGCAATCCTGAGCTGTAAATCTCTCATGGAATAAAATTTCTGGACAAACAAATCTAAGGTTTTTTTTGCTTCCTTTCCCTTTGGAGTAAAGGCCTGGTGTCCTTGCCTTTCCTTTTTGTTGGCAGCCATGACCACAAGAGAGACTAGGAGAGGGTATCTGTAAGAGTGCTTGAATCCCTGTGAAGGGACATAATATCTCTTCTCCACTCTTTTGGCAGTGGGAGGCAGAGAAAAAGGAGTCTTCCATAAAATCCTGACAGGCTCCAGAATAGCTTAATTTATAGGAAAAGCTACCCTTGAGGGTCCTGCAGACGCTAAAATGTCCACAAGTCCATGTGATCTTTCTTGTACCTCTTCTGGCTGGATAGCTAAAGTTGCAGACACCCTCTGCAACAAGTCCTGATGAGCATTAAAGACATCAGGAGGTGGGGAGGTAGATTCAGCCACTACTGCCTCATCGGGAAACAAAGAAGAAGAGGCTAAAGGTTGTTGAGGAGGTCCCTCCTCTAACTCCTCTACACGGAAGTCCCCAGCACGCAGCTCTGTCTGCACAATACTAATCCCAGTACCGAGGGAACAAAGATAGTGACTCTCCTATAGATGCTCCCAGCACTTGGCTGATGTAGTGCTGCAGGAATGGAGCAGAGAGGCTCTGGAACGTGGAGGGAAGCTCCAAGGGGTCCAGAAGGTATCCAGCTCTGTGTAGGTCCACAGACACTTAGAACGCTGAGGCTGTGAATGGTACCACAGCAGACAGGCACCCCACTGGGGCTGTTGGGCAACTTCAGGTTGGAACACAAAGGATCCAAGTTCCGAATCTGATGTAGAGTCCATTTCTTGTAACTGTGAAGGAGTTGAACCTGTTGATACTGCGGGAAAGGGGTTCCACGCCTGGAGAAGGGGGAACCAGTGAAATCATTGCTGGCTTGCCTCTAGATGCAATACACTGTAGAGATGCTGCAAGAGTAGAAGTGGCCGGTACCGAGTAGTGCTCTGGGGCTTGAGCCGGGATCGCAGGAGTGTGGTTCCAATATCTATTCCATACAAGGCTCTTGAATCATGGGAGAAGCCAGTACCAACAAGTTAAGCAACAATTTGGCTGCCTCAAAACCCTGGCATGTTGATGGTATTGGAAAGGGCTGCCAAGCCTGCAGTACCGAGAGGTGCACTGATCTTTTAGGGATTATTCTCAACAGGGTTCTGAAGTCAGCAATCCCTGTTGTCTTACGGATTGCTTTTGGGAGGTATGACTGTTCGGAATGTCCCACTGAGACCTTGTGAACACTCTGTGCCTTCCTCTTCGAGGGTCCCATTTCCAATCTTAGGAGACATACGCAGTCTTTTCTTAGGCACCAGCGATGTAGATTTGCCTAAGAACTCTGTTAGAATGGGAGGAAGCACTCCTAACAGACATGGATCTGCTCTGTACCCATTCAGAGCAGGAAGGTTCTGATGGTGGACAAAGTGCAGACTCCATAAGTAGGTACCTGAGCCCGGAAACCAAATGCGATTTGAACTCTCTACAAATGTGACGTTTGTTACTGACACACACCTCTCCCAGCCACTTAAGGCACCTAGGATGTGGGTCACGCACTGGCATAGATCTGTTACATGAAAAACAGGCCTTGAAGCCAGGAAAATGGGGCATTGGTCCAGTATCATGTCCAGTGTCCCACCAGCACTGGTAACCCCACACTAAAAAGATAGCACATTCTAAACTTAATCCTATAACTAACCATTTACAGATATACTATACAAGACTAAAAACTATTGCACAGCTACTATTTACACTGTAAATACAAAAACAGTGTAAGAGAGGGAAAATATGAAGAAACAAAGATTGTTGCTCCAACAACAACCATCACTAGTGGTAGGAAAGAACTGTGGTGGGTCGGGGCAGTGCAGTCCTTTATACTTTTGCACAGTGGCACAAGGCATCGGAGGGCGTTAACGCTTCCCCGACAGGTATTGCCAAAGGAAAAATCTCTGACAACTGTGCATAAGCCACATACACACCTACGGTGGAATGGACACTTGCATTCACTTGAATAACTATAAAACTGTGACATTTTCATGAGTAGAAAAGCGGCAGGATCATTTTGGGGGCTAGATTCTCTACAGCACTCAGTTTCTGCTTACTGTAGCCAATGGGGCATCTCCAAAGAAGCTAGCTGCAGCTTCACAATTCCTTAAATGAGGATTAGCAGAGATGGATTGAGAGAAAATATTATTTTTCTTCCCAGTGTCAGTTGTTACCAAACTATGATAAATTACATATACCAAGATTTCATAAGCAATCTATGATTTTGGGTGCCTCCATTTGTGAGTTCCCAATATGAGACACATAAAAGCTGATTTTGAGAGATTTCTGAAAAATCAAGCCTGTTCAAGGTGTCTCAAAATTGGGCACCCAAACCCACCAGACACTTTTGATAATCTTGGTCATAAAACAATCACATGACTGCTGAGACTCATAACAGTTTTACAACATTGAAATTATAATACATTTTATCATATTAATTAAATAATGCATTTTGTGCACATTCAGACCTTATCTGCCAAGAAAACCTAAATAATGGAATAGAAGATAGTTTCAGAAAAAATTTAAAATCAAGCTTTCGAGTGGTGACAACAGCTTTTAAATATAATGAATAAACATTTAGGAGCTGCAATACAGTGCCACATAATTTATATTCCATAAACACATTGTATGATCAAACTATTACCTTTTAAAAAAGAAAAGGATTAAGTCAAGTTTTTTTATACAGTGGCATCTATTTTATGAAAGTTTCTGCAACAAACCTGTGTGTTCCATCTCTTGTGCTCCCTATCAAGTTGATTAATCAGTACCTCTGCGGCTTTGAGTGTTTCTTGTGCTTTAACTACTTCAGCTTCAAGTTTAGCTGCTTCAGTTGTTCTACTCTGGAACCTGTAAAAAAACTATACTTTTAAATTATTGTCAAGAACCATTTGATACACTTTTTTAAAGTCAAATTGAAGGGCTCCTTTAAAAAATGGAAGGTTTTGTTTAAGTTCTAAAATCATGAATCCCTCAAATCCTGCTCTAAATACCCAGCCCAAACAACTAAATTGGGTAACTGTCCAGATAGGAGGTAAAGAATCCTCCACTCCAGACTACAGAGCAAATCCTACTCCACAATGTTTGATGGTAGATGGATCCAGGCAGTGGTAGATGCACTGGCCCCAGCCCAACTCCCTTATGTGACAGCGGGCAGGCAGCACCCACAGAGATGGACTCCACATCACACAGAAGTTGTGTATCCCTCCACAAACTCCTGGAATCCTGCTCTTACATCTCTGAAGAACAGAACTGTATCTCAGCCCTTCTGCATCTGAATGGGACGGGCGTCAGATTTTCCCCAAAGTACACAGTTGACATTTGCAGATACAATAAACACACTATAGAACATAATACATGAAAATAATTTCCTCCTTTACTTAACAGTCGATACCTGACTTGATCAGTTTATGATTTTAAGACTGATTTAATGGCCACTAGGTCAATGAGTGACTTTACTTTGGTGGGTACTGAATTGGCACCACTATGAGCTGTAGGAAATGCCAGCTCTCTGAATTACTGTACATATTAGAAATATCATCAAATGTAACAGGGGAAATGGCAAAATATTGAAGTCAAGTCTTGGCAGGTTTCTCTAGTCTCCTTAAAACTTGCTAGAAATGCTACTGACACAAATTAACTATTTTGGCTAAGTAATATCTCATATGGGAACTGCATACACTCAGAAATACGGACTGAAAAGATGTGTAATTTTACTATGACTTTTGTAAGTAGCACTGTACATATTTTCTGCTGAAATACACTTTACAATACCTTTATAAAGGAATTCTCTTTGGTAAATTTCAGTAATTAACCCTACAGAGTAGAATCTTGCTAATTCACACTAGTGACTCCAATACAGGGCAAAACACTGAATTTTGTGAATTATTAATGAAAAAGAAAAACTACAATCAAAAAGCAAGGTTAATACTTCACAAAATGTAGGTGTTCATTCATCGATGCTTCATAACATGTGCTAACTATACATCCAAATATGCTAGTAAATGAAATGCAGTATATTTTGGAAAAATAATATACAACAACTTATTTGTAAAATAAGAGACTTCACTGAATCATCTAGTTTTAAATCTGTGCTAAGCAGTTGGCAGAAATCACCAATATTTTTGTGCAAATGATGTAGTGAGTGGTTTAGTAACATCCACATTAGTGAAGCTTTAATGTACTTCTTATTGTAACAGGACATACTTAGCATCGATTATTTTTCCTTTTTTCAAATGAAGGAACTAACTTCATAAAAGCCCTTACATCAGATATTTCCCTTTCCCTCTCTGTATGGTGCTGGTTACGCTTGGAGCTGTGTTCACAATTTTGTGTATCATAATAAAAGGTTTGGTTAAAAATGAATTTGAGTAAATAAATTCCACCATAAATTAGAAAAAAGAGGCTATTCTATGCCACTGTGGTATAACAGTGCCTGACGGGATGGTAAAAAGAAGAAAGGGAGATACTGTCACTGGTTGGTCCCAGTAATGAAAAATGTCTTACTAATAAATTTCCTTTCTGCTAGAAACATCTCCCACAATTCTGGACTTCTAATTTACTCTCCAGTCTCTGAAGCTTATGGCAAGGACAGCTCTTCAGGACAGGTTGGACACAGCTGACTCAGCAGCTTACTCCATGGTATTTGCTATTTCTATGAGTAGGTGTTTGTGGCTCCAATCTTCTGGTCTCCCTCCTTAAGTAGAGCAGATATCCAGGATTTGCCATTCAAGGGTCTGTCTTTCTCAGAAAAAGATGGACAATAGGCTGCATAGCCTAAAAGATGCCACGGAAACACCAAAGTCCCTTGAAATTTATACACAAGCAATAAGGGAGCAATTCCAGCCCCTAGCTGACTCACAAATATCAGAGCTTAATACCTTGTCCCCAAGACCTGCTTATAAAAAGGGGAAGGAATTACAGGAGGCGATCACCACCCCTCTCATCACATGTGACAGAAGGATCTTTTTGACCAATGGCTAACCCTAAACATACATTTTGACAGGCTTGTTTAGGGCAGCATACCACTGCTTGCAGATGAATCTGTCCCTATCCATTCCTTTGCCAATCATCCATCCCACTTCCTTAGTGCTTGGTCTCACATCACATGAGGTCAGTGGCTCCTAAGCACAATTAACCTGGGATATTTCCCTCTATCTATATCAGTTTCTATCACCCCACCCCAACCCCATCCCTTGTTAGGGGTCACTCTCATTCCTCAGCAGAAATGAATCGTTACTGTATGACCATCTTCTTTGGTCTAATCCACTTAATTTTTTTCTCTCTGGAATATTTGCTAAGGATATTATGCAAATTTTATATTTTGGGAATAACTCATCTGACAGCAAGCAAAAGCAGAGAGGGAACAGCTGTGTGGCTCCATAATGAAGGTGCTAGCTGTCGACCAAATGACTCCTTTTCAAATGTCTGAAGTGGACACACTTGCTTATTCCACCTAAGTCCCTTCTGGGACTGGAGCCTCTGATGATTTGTAGGCTTCCACAATATATAGTTTAATCCATTTGGTGATGGAGAACTTGGAAGCGCTTAGGTTCTGGCAGTTTGGGTGGAAGGACACGAATAAGGAGCCCAATCTTCTTGTGGATTCTGGGTGTTTGAGATAGATTTTCCACTCTCTTCTGACCTTTATGGTGTGCCACCGCTTTTCTGTTGGATTTTGTGGTCTTGACAGAACAAAGGAAGAGAAAGTTACTCACCCTGCAGTAACTGAGGTTCTTTGAGATGAGTGTCCCTGTGGGTGATCCACTCTAGGTGATGGTGCGTCCCGGCGCTGTCGATCGGAGACTTTCGGTAGCAGTGCTTGGTTGGGGCGCACGCACCCAGATGGTATCTCCCGTCTAGTTGGAATCTTCCTGAGTGTGTGCACCCCACACCCTCCTCAGTTCCTTCTCTACCATGGACAGTCATCTCTGTACTCCAAAGTAGAGGGGAGGAGGGTGGGAGGTGGAGCATCCACAGGGACACACATCTCGAAGAACCTCAGTTACTGCAAGGTGAGTAACTTTCTCTTCTTCTTCGAGTGCTGTCGTTGTGGGTGCTCCACTCTAGGTGAATGTGTAGCAGTACCCACTATGGTTGGTGGGACTTTGGAGATGCGGCAGGGAGTACTGAAGATAGTACTGTATGGCCTACTATTGTGTCTGCCGCGGAGTCTTGCATGAGAGCATAGTGTTTTGCAAACGTGTGTTCAGATGACAATGAATCATAGATTATTAGGGTTGGAAGGGACCTCAGGAGGTCATCTAGTCCAACCCCCTGCTCATAGCAGGACCAATCCCCAGCTGGCCCCCTCAAGGATTGAACTCAGGACTTTGGATTTAGCAGGCCAGTGCTCAAACCACTGAGCTAGCCCTCTCCCCATATAGCCACCTTGCAGATATCAGGAATGGGAACGTTGTGTAAGAAGGCAATGGATGTCGACATGGCTCTAGTGGAATGAGTTCTAATGTTGTCGGGCAGTTGAAGATTCTTCGCACGGTAACAGGATCCGATGCAGTCAGAGATCCACTTGGATAGACGTTGTTTAGAGATAGCTTTGCCCTTTGATCTTTCGGCAATGGAAACGAAGAGTCGTGGAGACTTGCGAAATCGTTTAGTCCGTTCTAAATAAAAGGCAATTGCTCGCCTGACGTCGAGAGTATGCAGGGTTGCGTCCTGCGGAGTGTGGGACAGAAAGTAGGTAAGTATATAGGTTGGTTGAGGTGGAAGGTCGACACCACCTTAGGAAGAAACTTAGGATGTGGTCTCAAATTGATTTTATCTTTGGAGAAGATTGTGTAGGGAGGGTAGGCCATGAGGGCACTCATTTCACCCACTCTCTTTGCTGATGTTATGGCAACTGGGGAAGCCACCTTCATGGACATATGGAGATGAGGGGAGGTAGCCAACGGCTCAAATGGAGGTTTCATGAGAGCATGAAGAACGAGGTTAAGATTCCATGTAGCCACTGTTAATGAATTTCAGGGTGAAGATTTTGCAGACCAGAGAGAAAGTGTTTAATGGTGGGGTGTGCAAAAAGTGAGTACCCATGCAATAGCTCATGGAAGATGGTAAGCGCCACCAGGTGCACTTTGATGGAGCTGAGCGAAAGTCCGTCCTGTATTAGTTTCAGGAGATAGTCTAGAATGTCAGGGAGGGTCACATTGTTGGGTGCTAAATGTTTATGTGAACACCAAAGAGCAAAACGCCTCCACTTCTGAATGTAGGTTTTACGAGTGGAGTCTCTCCTACTGTGCAAGAGGACATGTTGGACTTGGTTGGAACAGGCTAGTTCATGGGTTTGGAACCACGAAGGAACCAAGCTGTGAGGTGGAGCTTTTGGAGTTGGGGGTGAAGGATTCATCCGTTGTCCTGGTAAAGGAGGTCTGGCCTGTTGGGGAGAGCCCATGGGTGACGGCAGGACATGCGGAGAAGGTAGGCGTACCACGTCTGTCTTGGCCAAGCCGGGGCAATAAGGGTGACCTGGGCCTTGTCGTCCGCGATCTTCCGAAGAACCCTATGTAGTAGAGGGATAAGTGGGAAGGCGTACAGGAGGTAGTTGTTCCATGGGATGAGGAATGCATCCCCTAGGGATGCAGTCCCAAGTCCCGCCCTGGAGCAAAACAGAGGGCATTTTCGGTTTCGGGTCGTGGCGAAGAGATCTACTGATGGTGTGCCCCAGTGGGAGAAAAGCTGTTGGAGTATTGCGGGGTGCAATTCCCATTCGTGTTCTGTCGAGAAGCGTCCGCTGAGTGCGTCGGCAGTAGTGTTGTGACATCCTGGTGGGTAGGAAGCGATGATCTGTATTCGGTGTCGTATGCACCAATTCCATAGTTGAATGGCTTTCATGCAGAAGGAATGTGATCGGACTCTGCCTTGTCTGTTTATGTAATACATACATGCTATGTTGTCTGTTAAGACTCGCAGTTATTTGTTCTTTATGAGGGGAAGAAAGTGAAGGCATGCTCTCCTCACTGCTCTGAGCTCTAAGAGATTTATGTGTAGATGTGTCTCTGATGCAGACCAGCGGCCTTGTGCCCTGTGTTCCCCTAGATGCGCTCCCCAACCAATCAGGGAGGCGTCCGTGGTGAGCATGAGCATTGGGGATCATTGCTGGAAGTAAACCCCTGTGCAGAGGTTTTCTGGACTTGTCCACCATTGTAGGGAAGTTATAACATTGGGTGGAGGGGTTAGCAGCATCCCTAAGGGATATCTGCTGGGTTTGAAACTGGAGTTGAGCCAGCCCTGGAGGCATCTCATATGTAGCTTGGCATGTTGAACCATGAAGGTGGTAGCTGCCATGTGACCAAGGAGCTGTAGGCAGATTCTTGCTTGCATCGTGGGACGAACAGAAAGCATGCGTATGAGCTGAGTGATAGCAAGGAATCTGTTGTATGGGAGCAAGGCCCTGCTCTGGGTTGAGTCGAGATGAGCTCCGATGAACTCGATCTGTTGAGTGGGTATCAGGGTGGATTTTTGGATATTTATTTGGAGGCCTAGGCTGTGAAAAAGAGAAATGGCAAAACGCCTGGCTTGAAATGTCTCACCATAGGAGTCACCCCTGATGAGGCAATCGTCCAGGTAGGGGAAAAGTGTGACCCTGTGTTTGCGTAGGTGAGCCACAGCCACGGCTAGGGTCTTGGGAAAAAACTCTTGGAGCTGTGGAGAGTCCGAAAGGGAGAACTCTGTATTGGAAATGATCCTGACCGATTGTGAATCGTAGGAAGCATCTGTGAGCTGGATGAATTGATATATGGAAGTAAGCATCCTGTAGGTTGAGGGCTGTGAACCAGTCCCCTTGATCCAATGCAGGTATTATTGTGCCCAGTGTGACCATCTTGAATCTTCGTGTCCTCACAAATTTGCTCAGTCGGCGTAGATCTAGTATAGGCCTCCATCCCCCGGTTTTCTTCTGCGTTAGAAAATAATGGGAGTAGAACCCTGTCCCTTGATGTTGTGTCAGCACAGGTTCCACTGCGCCTAGTTGCAGAAGGTGTGCCACTTCTGTGCGAAGTAATTGCTCGTGAGAAGGGTCCCTGAAGAGGGACAGGGAAGGGGGAAGGGTAGGAGGGTAGAATATAAAAGAGATAGAGTAACTGGTCTGAACTATTTCGAAGACCCAGAGGTCCTGTGTAATCCGCTGCCAGGCATGTTGGAAACACTGGAGGCGATGGCCAAATGGACAAGTAAGTGGTGGAATCAAGGGGTGGTCATGCAGACCCTCAACCAACATTTTAAAACTGTTGTTTACTGCCCGGTGGACAGAAGGTGGTGGCTTGATTTTGATTTTGTCTGCGTTTGGGAGGTCTAGTACGATTCCTAGTTGTGTCGTATGGTCTGGATTGAGGGCGATAGTACTGATGTGTGCGTAGTCCTTGGTCAGGTTGGTATCGTTGTCTCCTGGGAAGAGATGGGTGAATGCCCAGGGTGCACAGTGTCGCTCTTGAATCTTTCATGGTGTGGAAGAGTTCATCAGTTTTTTTCGAAAAAAGTTTGTCCTTATCAAAGAGGAGATCCTCCACTTTGGTCTGGAGTTCTTTAGGAATGCCTGACGCAGAGAGCCATGAGGTTCTGCACATAAACACAGCAGTTGCAGTGGTACGGGCTGCTGTGTCTGCCGTGTCTAAGGATGCCCGTAGGGCCATTCTGGAGATCAGTTGTCCCTCAGACAGGATTGATTTGAAGTCTGCTCTTCTGTCCTCTGGGATATATGAGGCAAATTCGAAAAGCTTATTGTAATTATCAAAATCATAGCTGGCGAGGAGAGCAGAATAGCTTGCAATCCTGAATTGTAGTGTAGAGGAACTATAAACCTTGCGGACTAGGACATCAAGGCGTCTAAGGTCTTTGTCTTGCAGGGTGGGTCGATATTTTGACTGTTTGGTCCTCTGTGCAACTGCATCAATGACAAGAGAGTTTGGTGGTGGATGAGAAAATAGGAAGTCTGCATCCTTTGCAGGAACGTAGTATTTACATTCGACCTTCTTGCAAGTTGGTACTAGAGAAGCTGGGGTTTGCCAGAAAGTGTCGGCTGGCTCCATGAGTGCTTCGTTTATAGGGAGCGTGATTTTCGAGGGCACAGATGGTTGAAGGATTTTGAGGAGTTTGTGTTGCGTCTCCTGAACCTATTCTAAGGGGATATCCTAACTGAGTGCAACCTTCCTAAAAAGTTCTTGAAATTGTTTGCAGTCGTCCACAGTCTGTGGAGGTGAAGGGAGGATGGCTTCATCTGAGGCTAATGGAGAGTTAGGGCTAGGCGAGTCAGGATATGGTGCGTAGCTCCCAGGCTCAGGAGGAGGCTCAGGCACCCTGGAAGTGGATGGAGCAGGGTAAGAGAACCCAGGTGCCTCCCACGGGGGCCGGGGGGGGGAACAAAGTAGGGAAACTGAGGCTGCTTAGCTTGAGCCATGACCTGAGGTGGTAAAGGTGCCTGTGGAGGAGAAGCAGGAGGGGAAGAACTCCGCTTGCTGCTGTAGCTCAAGGTCACCGTCAGTGAAAGCCAGTTCAGGTGGAGAAAGTGGCGGTTCAAGAAAAGAGTCCTCTGTATCTAGGAGCGGAGAGTGAGACTCAGGTGGCACTAAAAGGTCACTTTCAGTGAGAAGCTGTTGCTCCTGCTCCCCAGGCTGAGCTAAGCCTGCTCTCTGCTCTAGGTCATTAGTAGGGGAGAGTGTACTGCTGTATTGAGCTTAGGGGTGCCCTGCAGGGGGTCTGCTGCTGGTGCGCAGGTAGAAGAGTGGCTGGGTGCCAACACTCTTCTCAGTGCCGAGCTGATCGCGGTGTCGGCACCCCGCAGCTATTTTCGCTGCTAAGGCAGAGCACACTGGCGGGATCGCGGCCACTTTTGGCACTGAAAATGACCACGCTGTGAGTACTGCAGCCGTTTTCGGTGTGGGTGCCGAACGCGCTGCCGGTACCGTGGCTGTTACCAGTGCAGAGGAGGAACATGGTGCCGGTGCTGCAGCCGTTCGCGGTGCCAAAGAGGAGTGAGGTGTCCGCGCCGCGGTCTTTTGCGGCACTGAGGGGACCGAATCAACAAGTGCCTTCCCCGTGGGGGAGGTCTGGTCCCTGCCTCTGAGCTCTGTCAGAGCCGTTGCTGAGGCATTAGAAGAGGCTGAGGCAGTTGTCTTTCGTGCTGTCAGCACAGGGGATAGGGATCTCGCCGGAGACCCCCTACCCTTGTTAGAGTCTCATCTGTGAGACTGTTGAGCTTCTTGCCTCCGCTCCAGGGAGGGTGAAGCAACGCTCCCCGCCGGTTCCGATCTGGCTGGGGAGCGTGTGGGAGCGGTTTCAACCTTTCCCGTCTCCGACAAGGGCTGCAGGGATTTTTCCATCATGATGATTTTGAGCCGCAGATCCCTGTCACAATGAGCTCTTGACTTGAGGCTAGCACAATGGAGGTGCTTTGCAGGGATGTGGGTGTCCCCTAGGCACGTCACACAGTGCGAGTGCCCATCTCACCGTGGCATGGAGTCCTGGCAGGAGATGCATCTTTTGAATCCTGAAGCTCCTGGCATTATGAATTAGAGATGGCCGAGGAGAGCGTCTCAATGGGAGACAAGCCTGAGGGGTTTTTTTGTTTGTTTTTTTTTTAAAACTATGTAACTAACTATGTAACTATACTAAAGGAAGAGAAACAACTGGGAAGTAATTAATAATTATTCCTATGTTCTTTGTTACTGTTTCCTATAGACATCAGGGAAGAGAAGGCAGCACTGCCCCGAATCCCGTCTTCAGCTGAGGACGGTTGAGAAGGAACTGAGGAAGGTGTGGGGCGCATGCACTCAGGAAGATTCCATCTAGATGGGAGATACCATCTGGGTGCGTGCACCCCAACCAGGCACTGCTACCGAAAATCTCCAATCAACAGCGCCGGGACACACCGTCACCTAGACTGGAGCACCCACAGGGACAGCACTCGAAGAAGAAGCACAACTTCTTGGGATGTGTGAAAGGAGGAATTTACCTTAGGATGAAGGGATTCTGGCATCCTGAGCACCAACTTGTCCTCATGGAACAGGCAGTAAGGCTCCTGTAGAGATAAGGCTGCCAGTTCCAACACTCACCTGGCGGATATGACAGCTACTAAAAAACAAGTCTTAGTGGATAAATGAAAGGCCAAAACTGAAGTCAGATGCTCAAAGGCACGGCTTGTCAGAGCCTTCAAAACTAGTGGTAGGTCCCATTTTTGGAAGAGTGGCCTGACCACCAGGGTTAAGGAATCTGGCTATCTGTGGATTGTCTGCTAAGGAGCCCAAGGATCCTGTGAATAGCACTCTGCTAAAAGAAGACACCTGATGTGCAGTGTTATTGGGCTGAAGGCCTCTGTTTATGCCTTCTTGGAGAAAGTTCAAAATAGTTGAAATTCCAGTATTTCAGAGATTTGCAATGTGCTCTTGCTGGATCTAGACTAGATACAGGAGTATACTTTGTGTCATTACTCTTCTAGACAAAAGCAACGTCTTAATGACTCTGGAGGGCAGAATGAGATTTTTTTAGTGCTCCTTCTCAATAGCCAGACTGTTTCAGGTCTGGATGAAGAGACCCTGCAAGAGGACATCCAGTCTCCACAGAAGCTAGATGGGGGGGCCTCCAGTTTCAGCTCTACCAGGTCTGAGAACCAAGGTTTTGCCCAGTCTGCACCCAGCCTTCCATTCCTAACTTCAGTAGGTCCAGCGGCTGCAGGTCAGAGAGGCAGGTTGGGTCCTTTACCGACTGAGGCAGTTGCAACTCCAACGTGGGGGAAATGGACCAGGAACCCCAGTGCAAAGCTGGAAGGGGCTCCAGAAGTGAGGAGGACCCTGAGCACTTGACTCGCGATAAATCCGAGGGAACCTTTTCAAAACAAAGAGAGGAGGCTTGCGGGGTCACAAGTCCCCATCCCCGAGTCTTAAAGTGGATCTTGAGCACCTTGGGAAAAGAAGCAGCTGTCCTCTCTCGCAGACCCACCCAGAAGGGCTCTGGCAAAGACTCTCCACCCCTCTCCCAGGAGGAATGGGGCCCACTGTGGGAGGACTGTGAGGCAGACTTCTCTAAATGGCTCTAAGCCCTAAGAAAGGCCAGACACAAAAGTCCTCACCAAAGCCACAGAAGCGTTTCTGCACTTCCAAAGCAAGCTAAACATGTTAAAAAATCTGAAAAAGCTAAAAAGGGAAAGAGAAAGTACAAAAAATCCAAGAGATATGAGTCCTTTGACTTCTCTTTCTCCATCGCCATTGAGGAAAGTGAGCTATCTGCCTCTGAAATCTGACCAGGCCTCAACGAGTAAGCCTCAGAGTAAATGTCTCGCCTCAACATACTCCCTTGAGGCTGCAGTACTCCTTTGCTTCTCCTTCAAGCAAGTGATTAAGGATGAATGGAACAAGTCTGAAAAGGGGAAGCATATTAACAAGAGTAACCTCAGGTTCTGTAACATTCAAGAACCAAAAGGCTCTACTGCGGAGATAATGAAGTATGATGCCACTGTAGTGTCCCTTGCCAAGGATATGGTTATTTCCTCAGAAGGGGAATTCTACCTTAAGGACCTCATGGATAGAGATATAGAGGCCACCCTCAAAAAGAGCTGTGAAGCCTCCTCTGCTACCCTCCAAGTGTCCCTGGTAGCTACTTGCTTTGCGGGACCATCTCCCTTAGCTGGAAGACCTTAAAGTCCTTAAGGACAGAGATCACCGGACTTTGGCTCCACTTTAAAGTCTTCCTAGCGACAGTGTTTGAATAGCTGATGACTCAAGGAATGCAATGAGGTTCTCAGTCTGAGCCAGAGTTTCCAGTTCAGCCAGGCGCCATCTATGGCTCTATCCTTGGGAGTTGTTACTGACCTTAAGCAGGTTCTAAAATCAGCTATGTTTACAGGCTCCTTCCTTTTTGGAGAAAAGCTGGATAATGTGGCTGACAATGCAGCAAAATGCAAAGAGTGCCTCTCTTTCCTACTGAGAGCCCTCAGGAAAGAATATAGACTGGTCAGACAGATGCACTCATTTCATTTCTTGTCCTTGCAGAGGTACCAGTAAAACAACGTCAGATTCTGCAAGGGAAAACAGTGGTATTGAGATCCAGGGGGGAAGTCCTGAGGGACCTCAGCCACCCAACATCCAGTTTATGACAAAATCTCATAGGTGTTCGCCCAAAGCTAAATCTAGGGGGCAGGATTTTCCATTTCCTGGAGGAATGGTTTTCATAGACCAAAAACAAGTGGGTCAGGAAAATAGTGAGCCAGGGATACTCCCTCGAGCTACTGTCTCCACCCCATCAGTTCATCATCCAATCACCCAGCTCCAGCAAACCTATAAAACATAATCTGATCCAGAAGGAAATATCTCATGTTCAGGATATGGGAGTGATAGAGACCATTCTCTAGGTTCTACTTCATCTTCATTGTACAGAAGTGCACGAGGACTATCAGCGATATTCTCAACATCAAAAGGCTCAACAAGTGGATGAAGAAAACAAAGTTTCAAATGGAGATCCTGGTCTCTATGGAGTCATCTTTGTTCTGAGGGTACTTCTGGATTTCAAAAGCTGGAGTGGATACATATCTCCATATCCCCATCAGATCATGCCACTACAGACTTATGAGGTTTGCCCACCTCAGGAAACTTTATCAGTACCAAACACTCCTGTTCGATCTGTCTTTGGGCTCTAGGGTTTTTACAAAGATGATGGTGATAATAGCCAGACTCAGGTCACAGAGAACTCACTTGTACCACTTCCTGAATAACATCCTGATCAGAACTCCATCGCAGTCAGCTCACAGAGCCATGTCTTGGATGCTGAATCTTCTCCAGCCACACAGCTTCATCATCAGTGCCAAGAAAAGTTCTCTAGTTTCATCCAGGAATTTATTTTCTTGATCCAGAGCCAAAAGAGGCCTGCAATAACACTATACTTTCCAACTGCTTGGACTCATAGTATCATCCTTAGGAATGGGCACAATCACACATCACAAGTCTTCAAGTCTTCACACTAAAGGTGTGGGACCACTCCCCAGAACACATGAACAATCAAGTAGGGGTTCTAATACAGATGTTCAACTCCTCATAATGTTGATCAGTCCACAACAATATCTTGAAAGGCATGCCTATCTGCCTTCCAGATCTTTTAGTCCTCACAACCAATGCCTGCCTAGAGAGCTGGGGAGCTCACTTGGAGATTGAAACAACTCAAGGTCTCTGAAGCGAGGAAGAAAAGGCTCAAAGCATAAACTTCCTAGAGCTGGGAGCAGTCAAACTATACTTGGTATACTTGGTATACTTCTGCTTGGTATACTTCTGAGGGGCAGAGGAGCCAGCAGAGAGATGCTGCAGCAGAGGCTCAGGGAGCATTAAACCCCAAGTTGTTAACCAACCCAGGAAGAGGAGGAATGCCAACGAGGAAGAACATTGCTTCTGACTGCCCAAAAAACTGGGCAAAACAGTTAAAATAGAAGACGGAAGGGCAGAAACAAAAGAAATTGCCACTATCTGCTGCTGCAGAGGGAGAGAAAACTGACGGCAAGCAGGTGCTGGGAAGTGGGAGGGAACCAGAACACGTGGCTACAAAATGCTGATCTGCCTCTTGAGCTTCAGGGAGAGGAGAGCAAACCATATGTCCAGAATCATAGGAGACCACAGGCTGCAGAAAAATAGAGCAATGGATTAAAACCAAATGAAAGAAAACTAGCTGTCTTCTTTTAGACATCGGATGACAAACAGCTTCTATCTGAACTTTTCTTAAGCCTCAGGAAGACATCTCTAGACATTTCAAGAATAAGGACTAACCAAACGCAACCATATTTTTGCTGTGAAGCATTTTCTGTTAAAGTAGCATTAAAATATTAAAATCAATCAATAAAATTATTATGAAAACCATTCCAAAGACGTAAGCAAAACCAACGTACTTATCTTTTAGTTCTGATACTTTCTGACCAACGGAGTTAAGCAGATCTTCTAGCTTCTGTTTTCTGTCTTCAGTTTTATTTAGGTTACTAAAAAATAATTTTCTACTTTATTATTGATGTAGATTCAGATTCATACCAACTAAAAAGCAAAAACAGTTAAAAAAAACTAAAAAATTAATAGAGGAGATAGCATTTAGGACCTCCAAACCCAAAGACACAGGCCTTCCTTGATTTTTTTGACGCGTAAATGTCAAAGATAGTCTCAGTTTTCACTTTAAAAAAATGTTTCTAGTACTGTATTGTATTGAATTGAAAATGTAAACCAAACACTAATATTGAAAGTTTGTCACTGTGATTCTTCGTGAAGATCAGGGGTCACGCCAGCTCTCTCCCAACACCCAAGCAGGACTGACTTTTGGGATTTTGGAAAACCATGCCACAGGTCCCTTAGTTTACAGTGATCCAAAGACTAATTCACTGCTGTGGAGACGCAGTAGCCGTGATTGTGCTAAAACCACCCTAAGATCTCTCCTAACCATCTGCCTGCAGAGAAAGAAACTGCACCTCTTGTAAAGTAGCAGGAGTTTCATTGAGATCACCTAACAGGCTATATTAGGTTTAGGTTCCTACATCCAATAAAGTAATGATTATAAACTAGTATGTGACTCTTGCATTATTCATAGAGTCACAGAATTTAAGGCCAGAAGGGACCATAAAATCATCTAATCTGCGATTCTGCATATCAGTGGTACCGAATTTTGGCAGCATTTCGGCGGATGTTTGACTGCCGGCGCATTTAGATGCCCCTGCGGGCACCACGGTGGGAACCCCTGTGTCATAAACAGATAGCTAAGGGTTAATGTTTCTTTTACCTGTAAAGGGTTAACAAAGGGAACTACACACCTGACCAGAGGACCAATCAGAAAACCGGATTTTTCAAAGCTCAGGGAGGGAATTTTTGGGGTGTGTCTTTTGTCTGTCTCTCGGCTATGAGAGGGTTCTTCCTATCTTCAAGCTTCTAATCTTCAGTTTCCAAGTTGTGAGCACAAAGGTAAAAAAACAATAGGCTTTTATTGTTTTTTTGTATTTACATGTGTGTAGTTTGCTGGAATGTTAAATTGTATTTCTTTTTGAATAAGGCTGTTTATTCATATATTTTCTTATAAGCAATAGCCCTGTGTATTGTCACCTTGATGCAGAGATCATGTTTATGTGTTTTTCTTTCTTTTTATATAAAGCTTTTCTTTTCTTTTCTTTTTATATAAAGCTTTCTTTTTAAACCTGTTTGAGTTTTTTTCTCTGGGTAGGCTAAGGAACAAGGAAGGGGAAAATCTCTTTGTGTTTAGATTTAGCTTTGACTAGGGTAAAGCTCTGTCATGCATAGCCTCAGGGGAAGGAGGGGGAGGTAAATTGCCCTCTGTGTTTGCATTCAAGGAGTTTAAGTACAGTATCGCCCAGGATAACCCAGGGAGGGGAAAGTGGGATGATAGATAAAAGAGAGACAAGGGGAAGGAGGTTGTTTTTCCCTTTAGTGGTGTGAGACTCAGGCCCTTCTGGTAAGACTCTGGCATTGAGTCTTGGGGTCCCCAGAGAAGGTTTTGGGGAGACCAGAGCAGGAGCCAAAAAGTCCTGGAATTTTGGCTGGTGGCAGCAGCGATCAAATCTAAAGCTGGTAATTAAGCTTAGAGGTTCATGCTAGCTTTCAGTTTTGACGCTAAGGTCAAATCTGAGTGAAGACGACTTATACATGGTGTGGCAGCGGTGGGAGAAATAAGAATCCAGAAGCCAGTAGGAATATTATTTTTCTTTTTCTCTGCTAGGGCTTTTAGCAGAGAGAAAGGTTTGGTTTTTAAAGGAGCCAGAGAGAAAATTTTTTTTTTCTGTTTTCTCTCAGTGCTCAGTTTGGCTTGCATATTAAGCAAAGGAGCCATTAAGGTGACAAAGGGTCTTTTGTTAAACAATAGCACTCCCATTGGGAGTCAAGTACCCCAGCAAACACACACAGGTAAATAAAGTGGCTTTTGTTTTTTTAAATTTACATGTCAAAAGCTTAGCTAGGAAGAAACTTAAAAAAGGGGCACAGTTGCTAGGGCAGACCCCAGGAGACAACAGAGAGCCAGCAGTTCAGACAATAACACCCAGAGGGCACCCCAACACAAGAAACAGGAACCATGACTTCCAAGGAAAACAAACGAGCAAAACTAGATGCAGAGGAACAAATAAAAGACGCCAGAACAGCAATGGAAAAAACTACAGAGACTGAGAAATAAAAAAGAAAAAACAAATCAGGACAGCAGCCAAGAGGCAAGCCACAAAGAGAACAACAAGCCAAAATGCAGCCCACAAAAGAGAACAAGAAAAAAGGTGGCAAGAAGAAAACAAGAAGATGACAGCAGCCCACAGAAGACAATAGAACTCCAGATGGAAAAAAACCAACAAGAGTTGGAAAAACAGAGGGAGGGACCAACAGAGAAAGCATGAACTGGATTAGAACAGGCTAAGCAACAGAACCCAGCCAATCCTAAATCAACCCTTCGCCAATACTGTTCCACAGCACAAGAAATTTCCCACCTACAAGGCAGTGATGACACTGAGGCCTTCTTAGAAAATTTTGAAAGAGCCTGCATTGGGTACAGCATCTCTGAAGACCAGTACATGGTAGAGCTGAGGTCACACCTCAGTGGACCCTTAGCAGAGGTGGCGCTGAAATGCCAAAGGACAAAATGAACGATTATAAACTGTTTTCAAACCAAGGCCAGATACAGAATGGGGATAACCCCGGATCATGCCGTCGGCGTTTCAGAGGAACCAAAAGTGGAAACCAGATGGTCATTCCCAAACACGCCTACTACGTGGGAAAGAATTATGAGGCCTGGATATCAGGAACCAATGTTAAATCCCATTGTGGACGAACTGCACCCTCCTCATTTAACGACAATGGAGCAGTTCTTGGATGGTGTTCCTGAGGACATAACACGGTACATCCAAGATGGAAACCCAAAACTCTCACCGAGGCGGGGGAAGATTGGAGCCAAATGGATGGAAGTGGCAGAAAGCAAGAAAGCTACTGTAAAGGGGAATGAAAACCCCAGGGGCACACCGACAATAAACCCTACAACCGAGGGCAACCCAAACCCCACCTACAACCCAAGGAAAGCCACAGACACCCTATTCTTCCACCTCACCAGTCTCCAGTAACTCACCTCGACCCAGTGACCCGTTCAGCTGGAAGATGCTATAAGTGTATGAACTGGGACATATAAAGGCCAACTGCCCAAAGAACCCCACCCGGTGTGCAAGTCATTACACCACCATCACACCAAAGATCCCCAGGCCCAGATACCTCTCAAATCCCCTTGGAGCGAAGGGAAATTTGAGAGTGGGCGGAAAGAAGGTTACCGCAGTGGAGAGACACACGAAGGGCACAAGTGTCACTATCCACACAATCCTTCGTGGATCCCAAACTCATCAACCCAAAGGCCAAGTGACCATTTACCCCTTCATGTCACAAGCTGTAGACTTGCCTTACAGCTGAACTGCCTGTCCAGTACAAAGGGCTGGTCAGTCGAATGTGGGACTTTTGCAGTCTATGACAATTATTCCATCCCCGATGCTACTGGGGGAAGACTTGGCCAACCAGGTGAAGCGGGCCAAGAGAGTGGGAATGGTTACACGCAGCCAAGCCAGGCAAGCTTCCAGACCATGTCCATTCTGTTTTTCTTCCTGAGCCCGTCCCACAGAAGCCCCGTCTGTGTTACCAGAGACCCAGACAGGAGGTAGTGGACCCGGATCCCTGCCATACGGCTGAACCACGCCACAGCCTCCAGTCCAGGCCCGAACTGCGAACAGCAACCAGCAACACACGAGCACCAGCAATTGCAACCCACATCTTCAACCTCCAACGCCAAGAGGGGGCCAGCGAGCCTGGAACTGGCAGAAGGCAACAGACACCATACCCGAAGAGGCTCAAGCCAGAGCCTGAAATACCCCCAGGTGCACCAGCGGAGCAGCGGTTCACCAGCAACGGGGGAAACAACCCCATCACCTACTATCATCACTTCCAGAAGGGACAAGCCCAAGTCGACAGTCTGAGGACGAACTGGTATCCCAGCCGCAGGGAACGATTCCAGACTAAGCCAGGAAGCATGACAGCCTTTCAAAAGCCTTGGTGGCGGCACAGAGCAGCCCCAACGACCATCTCAGCTCTTCTAATGCGATCCGCATTTGTTTATAGACCAAGGACTTTTATACAAGGAAATTCTTTTGGTGGACACCAGGAAGAATGGCAGCCAACAAAACGCGTTGGTAGTTTCCAACTAAGTACCGGGGGAAGCTCTTAAGCTTAGCCCATGATCATCCAGTGGCCCATGCTGTGATGGTGAACAGAACCAGGACAGATTGGGGAAAGTCTTCCACTGGAGGGATGGGCAAGGCATCGTTGCCCAAGTATGTCCGGTCTTGTGAGGTGTGCCAAAGAGTGGAAAGCCCCAAAAGATCTGGTCAAGGCCCCTCTCCAGCCACTCCCCCCTAATTTGAGCGTCCCATTTCAGCGAGTAGCTGTGGATATTCTGGGTCCTTTCCCAGAAAGACGCCCAGAGGAAAGCAGTAACGTACTGAACTTTCGTGGGACTTTGCTACCCCGGGCATGGGCCGGAGCAGTAGCTCTAGGCAACACCAGGGCTAAAGCGGATGTGCCAGGCCTAACAGACATTTTGCCAGGGTAGGTTGGGCCCTCCGATATCCTTTACAGATTCAGGATCTAATTTCCTGGCAGCACCATGGAAAGACCTGTGGGAAACTCATGGGGTGAATCACTTGGTTGCCACCCCTTACCACTATCAAAACAATGGCCTTGGCTTGAAATGATTAATGGAACTTTGGGCGGCCATGATCCGTACGATTCCGTGAATGAAGCACTCCAATGAGTGCGACACCTAGTGTTTGACAGCAGTATGCTCTTTGCTTACAGGGTCTGATACAACATCCCAGTATTAGGGTTTCCCCATTTGAACTGTGTAATGGCCACGAGGTTAAGGGGCCATTTACAGTTGTGGAAGCACAATTGGAGGGGGTTGACACCCTTCTCCAGGAAACTAACATTTGGAACTTTGTAAGCAACACTACAAAGCACCCTCCGAACATTCTTTAGCCCTTGCTAGCGGAAAACCTAAAGGGGTACTCAGGAAGCGCACAAAAGCGCCTGGTTATGATAAAACATACCAGAGACCGTTCCTTCAAAGAGAGGACACCAGGTTTATGGGTCTTGAAGGCGCAACAGGCCCATGAGACGGAAGGCATTCATGGGAGGGCCCATGCACGGTCCAGAGCGCCATTGGGAGCTGTTAACTATCTCATAGCATTTCCCTTTCCTCACTAAGAACCCAAAGTGTACCATGTTACTTCTACTCAAGCCCTTTCATTCCAGAAGACTTACAGGTTTTGTGTAGTTTACAGATCCGAGGGAGGAGTATGACGCTAGAGTGGCCTGGATGGGATTCTACTACTTTATTGGAAAAAAGATGGGGGCATGGAAGAGGTGAACCTTCTCGACACCACCCTGGAAAGTCTGCCATGTGGTAACAACATCAAGGAGCTGTGCACTAGCTTTCGCCATATGTTCTTCAGCCACTTCCAGGACGGGAATCTGAACAGGCATACCACTCCAGGTGACACAAGGTAATGCTCACCCAAGTTAGAAACACCACCCTACCGGTGTGTCCTCCTCACGACACAAGCTGCTAATAGAACGGGAGATCGCAAGAACCATGCTACCAGACAAAACATGCTACAGATGGGTATAATACGCTCATCTACCAGTGCATAGGCATCTCCAGTGGTTCTGGTACCCAAACCAGATGGGGAAATACGCTTTTGCGTGGACTACCGTAAGCTAAATGCGGTAAATCGTCCAGACAACTATCCAATGCCATGCACCAATGAACTATTGGAGAAGTTGGGACGTGCCCAGTTCATCTCTACAATAGACTTAACCAAGGGATACTGGCAAGTACCGCTAGATGAACCTGCCAAGGAAAGGTCAGCATTCGTCACCCATGCAGGGGTGTATGAATTTAATGTACTTCCTATATCAGTGGTACCGAATTTTGGCAGCATTTCGGTGGATGTTTGACCGCTGGCGCATTTAGATGCCCCCGCGGGCACCATGGTGGGGACCCCTGCTATATATTTATCCTTGTAATTTGTACATAAACTATTTCCCCATCTTTCCATTTGTTTATTTATATATGTCATCATTTTGATATTGAACCAGGATGCACTTTTGGGCAAAGTTGTGCAAAGGTATGTGCTATCACTGTACAGTAACACTTTTTAAAAATATTTAATTAATAACACTACAGGTATCTTTGGAATGCAGAACAATTGCAGAGTAAAACGCATTTTACTCACGCTTCCAATCCTGCCTGTTCTTTTTCCAGAGGCTGAATTCGTTCCAAGACATAGGAATACTGGACATTTGCCTTAACCCAAGCTGCTAGTGGAGCAGCTGCAATACTAGCTCGTTTAGCATTCTGAAAAGAAAAATTAATACAAATTATAAAAAGGTCCTTACTGAATTTCACACACAAGAGAATCTGCAAAGTGGACTTTGAGGATAACTCTCCAGGGGAGGGGATTCCAATTATTAGGAAGAGACTGGTAATAGTTATGGGGGATTCAATCATTAGAAACACAGATAGCTGGGTTTGCGATGATGGAGAGAACCGCATGGCAACTTGCCTGCCCAGTGCAAAGGTTGTGGTTCTCTCAAGACATCTAGGTAGATTTATGTGTAGTGCTGGGGAGGAGCCAGTCACCATGGTACATGTAGGTACCAATGATATAGAGAAGGACAGGAGAGAGTCCTGAAGGCCAAATTTAGGCTGCTAGGTAAGAGATTGAAATCCAGGACCTCCATGGAAGCATTCTCTGAAATGCTTTCAGTTCCACGTGCAGGGCCAGTTAGACAGGCAGAACTGCAGGGTCTCAATGCATGGATGAGACAATGGTATAGGGAAGAGGGGTTTAGATTTATTAAGAACTGGGGAAACTTTTGCGGAAAGAGGGAGCCTATACAGGAAGGATGGGCTCCACCTAAACCAAAATGAAACCAGGTTGCTGGCACTTAAAATTAAAAAGGTCATGGAGCAATTTTTAAACTAAGGACTGGGGGAAAACTGACAGGTATGGAGGAGCATGTGGTTTGGACAGACGCATTCCCTAGGGGAGGATCTACTAATGGAGATTCTGTATGTCCTAGTAAAGAGGAGAGAATGGAAGATGATAAAATACAGGTAGGACCTGATGAGAAACAGTCAAATGAAAAAGAACTCCATTCAATTTCAGACAGCTAAAAAGTTAAAAGTTTTTAAAATGCTTACATATAAATACTATAAGTCTAAATAATAAGATGGGTGAACCCGAGTGCCTCGTATTAAATAAGGATATTGACATAATAGGCACCATAGAAACTTGGTGAAATGAGGATAATCAGTGGGACACAATAATACCAGGGTACAAAATATATCGGAAGGACAGAACAGGTAGTGCCAATTGGGAAGTGGCACTATATGTAAAAGAAAGCATAGAATCAAATGAAGTAAAAAACTTAAATGAACCAAACTGTACCACAGAATCTATATGGGTAGTGATTCCATCCTCTAAGATGGAACATAGCAGTAGGGATATATTACCGACCACGTGACCAGGATAGTGACAGTGACTGTGAAATGCTCAGGGAGATTAGAGAGGTTATAAAAATGAAAAACTCAGTAATAATGGGAGATTTCAACTATCCCCATATTGACCGGGTACATGTCACCTCAGGACAGGATGCAGAAATAAAGTTTTTTGACACCTTAAATGACTGCTTCTTGGAGCAGCTAGTCCTGGAATCCACAAGAGGAGAGGCAATTCTTGATTTAGTCCTAAGTGGAGCATAGGATCTGGTCCAAGAAATGAATATAGCTGGACCACTTGGTAATAGTGACCATAATATAACGAAATTTAACATCCCTGTGGTGCAGAAAACACCACAGCAACCCAACACAGTGGCATTTAATTTCAGAAAGGGAGACTAAACAAAAAAATGAGGAAGTTAGTTAAACTGAAATTAAAAGGCTTAGTGCCAAAAGTGAAAGCTCTGCAAGCTGCATGGAAACTTTTTAAATACAAGGTAATAGAGGCTCAACTTAAATGTATACCCCAAATTAAAAAACACAGTAAGAGAACCAAAAGAGTGCCACCAAGGCTAACCAACAAAGTAGAAGAAGCAGTGAGAGACAAAAAGGCATCCTTTAAAATGTGTAAGTTAAATCCTAGTGAGGAAAATAGAAAGGAGCATAAATTCTGGCAATGAAGTGTAAAAATATAATTAAGAAGTCCAAAAAAGATTATGAAAAACAGCTAGCCAGAGACTCAAAAAGTAATAGCAAATTTAAAAAAAAAAAAAAAAATCAGAAATAAGAAGCATGCTAAACAATCAGTTGGGACACTGGATGATCAAGATGATAAAGCAGAGGTGGGCAAACCGCCCAGCCCCTGAGATCCTGGTCGAGGATGCTAGTCCCCGGCCCCTCTCCTGCTGTTCCCCTTCCCCCACAGCCTCAGCACGCCGTGCCGCCAGGACACTGCTCTGGGCAGCTGGGCACTGCAGCTTCACAGCCTGGCCTGACCCAGTGTTCTGTGCTGCGCTGTGGCGTGGCTGGCTCCAGCCAGGCAGTGCGGATGTAGCGCCACCAGCTACCTGTTCTCCAGGCAGTGCGCTAAGGGGGCTGGGAGCAGGGGGCATTGGATAGAGGTCAGGGGAGTTCACGGTGTGGACAGGGGTTAGGGCTGTCAAAGGGTAGGGAACAGGGGGGTTGAATGGGGGCACAGGTCCCAGGGGCACTCAGGAAAGAGGGGGGGGTTGGATGGGGTGGCGGGGGCAGTCAGAGGCAAGGGTTCTGGGGGTGGTCAGGGGACAGGGAACGGGGGGGGTTGGATAGAGGGCAAGGGAGTTCAGAGTGGTGGTCAGGGGGAAGGGGTGTGGATAAGGGTGGGGACGGTCAGAGGGTGGGGAATGGGGGGTTGAATGGGTGCAGGGGTCCCAGGGGCAATCAGGAAGGACAGGGGGTTGGATGGGGCGGTGGGGGGCAGTCAGGGGTGGATGTTCCATAGGTGGTCAGGGGACAGGGAGTAGGGGGAGGTGGATAGGGCAGGAGTCCCAAGGGGGCCATCAAGAGGCGAGAAGCAGGGGAGCAGATGATATGGGGGCAGGGGCGGGCCACACCTGGCTGTTTGGGGAAGCACAGCACTCCCCTAACCGGCCCTCCTTCCAATTTCTGAAAGCTGATGTGGCCCTCAGGCCAAAAAGTTTGGCCACCCTTGTGCTAAAGGAGCACTCTATGACAACTAGGCCATTGCAGAGAAACTAAATGAATTCTTTTAATCGATCTTCCTGGCTGAGTTCTGCAGGAACTTCCCAAACCTGAGCCATTCTTTTTAAGTGATAAATCTGAGGAACTGTCCAAGATTGAGGTGACATTATAGGATGTTTTGGAACAAATTGATAAATTAAACAGTAATTAGTCACCCGGACCAAATGGTATTCACCCAAGAGTTCTGAAGGAATTCAAATGTGAAACTGCAGAACTACTAACCATCAGTTGTAACTTATCATTTAAACCAGCTTCTGTAATAAATGACTGGAGGATAGCTAGTGTGACATAAATTTTTAAAAAGGGCTCCAGAGGTGACCCCGGCAATTATAGGCCAGGCCAGTAAGCCTGACTTCAGTACTGGGCAAACTGGTTGAAACTAAGAACAGAACTGTCAAACACATAGATGAACATAATTTGTTGGGGAAGAGTCAACATGGTTTTTTTTAAAGGGAAATCAATTCTCACCAATGTACTAGAATTCTTTGAGGGGGTCAACAAGCATGTGGACAAAAAGGATGGTGAGGCAACTGGGGCAGAATTCAGTAGAGCCTCCTCTGACAAATTTTCTCTCTCTGTTTCTACTGATAGCCTTCCCCTCTCTTGGTAGAATTCTCCACTGGCTACCTCCTACCAGTTTAAGTGCACTTTGCACTATGTCCGTAGCGCACAAGGATCCTGGTGGACCACAGAAATTAGTCCTTTTTTTTAATGTAATGGAATAAGAGAGTTACCTTTGGATCAAAAGATGTCTTGTTTTTAGACAGAAGTTCTTCTACACTCTCTCGTATTTCCTTTGGAATGTTACGGGCATCAAAGGTTGCAATGTCTTCTCTCACTCCTCTTTTGGCAAGGAAACTGCAAATAGTATGAAATAATTAAATGACAAAGCATTGATAAAACAAAGTTACTCGGTATACAGTAACTGGAGTTTGAGATGAGTTGTCCATGGGCACATTCCACTGATGGTACGCATGCACCTTGTGTGTCAGAGATCAGAGTCTTTTTGGCCAGCAATAGCTAGGGAGAGTATATATGCGCTTCGGTTCTCATGCTCTGCTGCAAGGGCATATACGGCGGACCCTTCCATTTTATGGGATTCTGGGCTCCAACGTCTGGCCACTGATCCCTGTTCTAACCATTAGAGATGACTCCTGCTCCACTAGGCACAACTGCCCATGTCCCGGTTACTTGACAGTTGGTTGATGCACCAGGTCCAGAATTTGACTGCTTTCTGGCAGAGTGGGGAAAACCTGGTAGTGCCTTGTTTGTTGATGTAAAACATAGTGGTCATGTTTCTGTCATGATTTGAACTGACTGTCCTGTTGCTAGGTGGAGAAAGGACTTGCAGACCTTCTGTACAGCTCTGAGCTCTAGGTGACTGATGTACATTCTCCTCTTTCTCAGAGACCATAGACTCTGTATCATTAGTTTGTCCACATTAATGCCCCATCCCTGTAGGGATACATCTGTGACAATAGTCTTGGATGGTAGGGATGCTATAAAGGAGACTCCCCTGCATGCACCTATCCATCTCAGTGAGGATAGGACCAATGGAAAGATGATGAGAGGTGTGTCCAGGTGATATCTGGAAGGTGTGCAGACCAACTTCAACCAGCCTTGCAAGCAGCAGAGGTGAAGTCTGGCATGCGGCATCACAAATGTTCAGGTGGCCATTTGACATAGGAAGGCAAATCATGACCACAGATCAGCATTGGGGTTTCTTTCTAGTTGAAGAATTAGGGAAGCGGGCCTTGGACATGGAGGAGTCCAGGATCACGCCAAAGAATTCAGTTCTTGGAACTGGATGGAGAACCCCTGCGTTATCCATAAATAGCTATATGTTATCTATTCATTGTTAAGAATAAAATTCTTTTACTTCTAGAAGATCATTAAAAACTCATTCAAACCTTTTGAGAGAGTGGAACAGAAATTATTTTCCATTATACATTGCTGCATTAATGCTTTAAATAAAATCCTCAATTTACCTCTTCATGCTCACCCATGATGTATCAAAAATCCCCATCAGTCGTAAAACACCCTCTAGAATATCTCTGATTATGTCAGGTGGCATTCGTAGTGACCGGATTTCTGACAAAGACTCTGGCTTTATATTTCCAACTGCTAATTTAGCTTCATTAACCAGTGGCTACAAAAAAAATAAAAAAAAACAGTTACCTTTTCCGTAACTGGTGTTCTTCGAGATGTGTTGCTCATGTCTATTCTACAATAGGTGTGCGTGCTCACCACGTGCACTGGTGCTGGAAGTTTTTCCCCTAGCAGTACCCGTGGGGTAGGGAGTCCCCAGCGACCCCTGGAGTGGTGCCTGCCTGGTGTGGTATAAGGGGAGCTGCGTGCTCCCCCCATCCTAAGTTCCTTCTTCCAGATAACTCCGACAGCGGGGAAGGAGAGTGCGATGTGGAATGGACATGAGCAACACATCTCGAAGAACACAGTTACAGAAAAGCTAACTGTTTTTCCTTGTTCGAGTGACTGCTCATGTGTATTCCACAATAGACGATTCCAAGCTATACCTGTCAGAGGTGGGTAGGAGTTCACAAGTTCCCAGGACGGAGGACAGCCCTGCTGAACCCGGCGTCATCCCTGATTTGGGAAATGATCGCATAGTGCAAGGTGAATGTGTGAGCCAATGACCACATGGAGGCCCTACAAATGTCCTGGATGGGGACGTGGGCCATGAAGGCATCCAACGAGGCCTGTGCCTGGGTCGAGCGTGCCTTCATAATGGGTGGTGGGGAACGCCTGCCGGCTCATAACAGGAACGGATGCACAAAGTGATCCAATTGGAAAGGTGCTGAGTGGAAATCAGTTGGCTCCTTACGCGCTCAGCCGAGGTGACAAACAGCTGTGAGGACTTTCTGAACAGCTTAGTCCACTCAAAGTAGAAAGCCAGAGCCCCTTCCATGTAGAGCATGTGGAGGTGACATTCCTCACTGGATGCGTGAGGCTTGGGGCAGAGGACCGGTAGAAAAATGTCCTGACCCACGTGGTAGGTGGATTCCACCTTCGGGAGGAATGTGGGGTGTGGGCGGAGCTGGACCGTGTCCTTATGAAAGACCCTGTACGGTGGTTTGGAGGTCAGGGCCCTGAGCTCTGAGACTCGCGTGGCTGATGTGATAGCAACCAGGAAGGCCACCTTCCACGAGAGGTGAGACCAGGAGCACATGGCCAGTGTTCAGTCGGCAGCCCTGTGAGACGAGCCAACACCAGGTTGGAACCAGGGGTCTAGAATACGGGAAAAGATGGTCTAGACCCTTAAGGGGTCATAGTATGGGAAAACATCGTATTTCCTTGCATCGGCGGATGGAAGGCCAATATGGCTGCCAGGTGCACCTTGACAGATGAGGGAACCAGGCCCTGGGCCCTCAGGTGGAGGAGGTAATCAAGGATAAGATGATTGGGGCAGTCACCGGGGAGAAAACCAGGACAACTTATAGACTCATAGACTCACAGACTTTAAGGTCAGAAGGGACCAATATGATCATCTACTCTGACCTCCTGCACAAAGCAGGCCACAGAATCCTACCCATCCACTTCTATAACAAACTCCTAACCTACGTCTGAGTTACTGAAGTCTTCAAATTGTGGTCTGAAGACCTCAAGCTGCAGAGAATCCACCAGCAAGTGACCATGCCCCACGCTGCAGAGGAAGGCGAAAAACCCCAGGGCCTCTGCCAATCTCCCCTGGAGGAAAATTCCTTCCCGACCCCAAATATGGCGATCAGCTAAACCCTGAGCATGTGGGCAAGACTCACCAGCCAGCGCTCAGGAAAGAATTCTCTGCAGTAACTCAGATCCCGTCCCATCTAACATCCCATCACAGACCACCGGGCATACTTACCTGCTGATAAAATAACCCCAGCAAGTAGAGGGCCGTCTACTTTTGAGGAGGATGCGCTGAACTTGCTCTGAGCACGTTCTTTCCTCTCCACTTAACCACTGAGCAGCCACACTGTAAGGTGAAGAGCCACTAGGCTGGGATGGAGGAGGCAGCCCTAGTCCTGTGAGAGCAGGTCTGAGGGGAGTGGCAACACCCACGGCAGAGCTATCGCCAAGCCTCCCGTACCAATACTGCCTGGGCCACGCCAGGGCAATCAGGAGGACTCAGGACCTGTCTGACTTTATCTTCTCCAGGACCCTGCTCATTAGACGGAATGGGGGGAAGGCGTAGAAAAGCCGGACTGACCAGGTCAGGAGAAAGGCAGTGGAGATAGCGCCCCTCCCCTGGACCCCTGGAGCAGAACTGGGGGCATCACCAGTTCTGCCAAGTCACGAATAGGTCCACCTAGGGAGTTCCCCACCTTTGGGAGAGCCAGTGGGCCACTTCCAGGTGTTGCGTGGTAAGGGCGTGGTTCTGAGGACAAGCATCCCATTGACTCCTTTGTCAGGGGTCTGGAAAGGGAGGCCAACAGTGCTTCTGAAGCTCCAGCCACCGAGCAAGCTCCCACCGAGGGCTGCGCCGGAGGCCACACCGGAGGCCACGGTGCCCACTGGTACCACTGGGCCGGCCACGACACTCAGTGACACTGCACCTGCTGTGGCACCAGCAGGGCTGGCTGCCCTGGTTGACCACTCTAGCCCGTCCAAGGACAGCTACGAATGGAGACCGGGCTGGCATAGGATCCGCTGCTGTCTCTCTTGACTGGGAGGAGCAGTGGTGCCAGGATCTGTGATGGTCACAGGACCACAATCTCGATGTGGAAGACCAGTACTGACGCAATAGCTGCTCCACGAATGGCCTCAACGGGCGGACATACAATGGCGAGGTGACAGCGATTGACGCTTCTGGCTGAAGTGCTTTGGCAGAAACTTGGAGCAGGAGCCCAAGTGGGAATGCCATCGACGATTGTGCCATGAATGACTGCAGATACCCCCTCCGGGATGAGGACCAACGACAATGTCCGCCGTGGTCCCATCAATGTCCGCTCTCTGAGGAGGACCAGTGCCGTGCTTCCCAGCTGGACATAACCCAGCCTGAGAGTGTGGTCAGCATCCAGGGTGATCCACATGGACTCTGCCCCAAGCGGACACAGGTCAGTGACCGGCATCAGGAATGTTCCCTTGACCAAGACCGGTACCAAGCCAGGGATGACTGCAGAGATCCCAGCGGAGGCTTGCCTATGGAGCTTGGGGCCGGCATAGGCGGCACTCCAGGCACCAGCATGGACAAGAGTAGTGGGCTGCCTGGAGGGTTTCAGGCATGGACGGCATCTGAACATCTGGAGAGGCCTGTTCTGAAGGGGCTGGGCTTCTCCACTCTACATGAGTTGGAGGCCTAGGGCCCAGTAGGGATGGAGGACTGCTTGACATTGGTCTAGCCTCTGTCCCAAACTTCCCTCGGTGCTGCTGTGAAGAGGGAGTCTTCTTGGCCCTCTTGGTGTGCCCCCTGAACGAGGAGCAGACCCAATTGGTCGATGGCACCAGAGGATCGCCGCATACTGACACCGCGGTGCCCGGTACCAGCTCGGAGCGTCGTGCCGGGATTGGGGTCAGCACCGACTCTATCAGAATGGCTCGGAGCCTAATGTCCCTTTCTCTTTTCACTCTTATGGGTTTCTCCAAGCAGCACAAACAGTCAGTGTGCGAGTTGCTTCTTGGCATAGAACACCAACAAGAACTACAAGACTTAAATCCCAGGGCTCGAGGCATGCCCCAACCCAGGCTCACTAACTAAACTAACTACACTAACTAACTACAGGTACTAAACAAACAAACAGTTCTGGGGACGAGCTGCAGCAAAGCTGGAGCAGAGCAGTTCCGACGTATCTTCACTGGCGGCAAGAAGGAACTGAGGGTGGGGGGACCGTGCAGCTCCCCTTATACCGTGCCAGACACGTACCACTCCAGGGGTTGTGGGGGGCACTCCCCCCTACGGGTACTGCTAGGGGAAAAACTTCTGGCACCAGTGAATGTGGCGAGCACGTGCACCTATTGTGGAATACACATGAGCAATCACTCAAAGAAGAATAACTGTTTTATAAACAGGAGACAATAGGACATTTATGTCCTCTCAGTTTTCACATAAAACTGGCTTTATGTTTCACTTTTAGCATTTTATTTTCCTCATTACATCCAACTTATCTTTTAAATTTGTATTAACTTCTCAAATTTAATTTTAAAAAGGTGAAGTAAGCAGGTATTTACCTATGGCAAGAATTTATTTTCATGCTACACTGTACATTATAATCTTGACATTCTCTTAATTTTTATTCAGCACAATCATCCAAAAATATTGTAACATTGAAACATTTTACTCATATTTTTTTATCCCTTTTCCTGTTGGATGCTTCAGATTTATAAAGAATACATAATAAATCTTACTAAGGAAGATCTACACACCATGCGCCAAATTAAGGCTGTCTTTGTCTAAGTACATGGGATTGATGGGCCACAGAAAGCCTTCTCTTCAAATGCAGCTGCATCTGAGGGTAAGTACCAGCCACAGTTGCAGCCCCCATGCACAGAGCCATAAAGCAAGCAATAAATACTTCTCCAAACCCACTTAAAGCAGTAGGTTAGCACAAGGGCAGCAACTGAGGGCATGCTTTGGCCTGAGAAATCTTCATTGTGATAGACAGAAAACAAAGGTTTCAGAGTAGCAGCCATGTTAGTCTGTATCTGAAAAAAAGAACAGGAGTACTTCCGGCACTTTAGAGACTAACCAATTTATTTGAACATAAGCTTTCCTGGGCTACAGCCCACTTCTTCGGATGCACAGAATGAAACATATATTGAGGAAGTATATATACACGTACAGAGAGCATGAAAAGGCGGGAGTTGTCTTACCAACTCTGAGAGGCCAATTAAATAAGAGAAAAAAACTTTTGAAGTGATAATCAAGATAGCCCAGTACAGACAGTTTGATAAGAAGTGTGTGAATACTTACAAGGGGAGATAGATTCCATGTTCGTAATGGCTCAGCCATTCCCAGTCCCTATTCAAGCCTAAGTTGATTGTATCTAGTTTGCATATCAATTCCAGCTCAGCAATTTCTCGTTAGAGTCTGTTTTTGAAGCTTTTCTGTTGCAAAATTACCAGCTTGAGTTCCAAATCCCAGACTGACTGTCAGGGCTGGCAATAAGAGTATCCTGAACATATTTTTTAACATAAATCATTGAGAGAAAATAAATATGAAACCCCATGGTGATAGTTTATCAAATCTCGCAGATCAAACTGCAAGTCAAAGTCAAATAGGATCAGTTTTATCTAATCATTTTCCTTAGCAGTTCTCACCTGAACCTCTTTTAGTTCATTTTCTATTTTTCTTTTTCTTTCTTCAATTTTTACAACTTCTTCTGCTATCTTGTGTTTAATTTTTTCCATTTCTGTCTTTTGCTCACTGGCATCCTGTTAGAAGAGAGATTATTCATGAGGGAACTCACTTTATTTTCCAAACTTGATTATGTGGTATTATCATACTCTTGATACTCACATGTCTTTAAATCGTCATTTTAATTTTAAAATACATTTTAATTTGTATAGTATTGTTCATACTAAAGTACTAAAAAAGACTTAACACTGAATTACTGTTTGTAGCCGTGATTCAGGAAGGCACTTAAGCATGTTTAACTTTAAACGTGTTTGAGTCTCATTGACTTCAATGGGCCTTAAGCATGAACTTAACTGCTTTCCTGAAAATAGGAACACTTGCTGGAATTGGAGCCTTTGTAAGCTAATACACATACTTCTTCTACAGGCCAGTAAGGAAAAAAGAGAGAGATTATCATTGTTATGTTTATTTTAAAACGTTTGAGAAGCGTTCAGATACTATGGTTGTGGAGAACATGTAAATAAATTGATATGACTAAAATTAAGGAAGTGTATATTCTAACTTGGACATCATATTCGATTTGGACCTGTCTCTTGCTCCTCACATCCAGGCTATGCCTAAACCTTGCCAAATCTTTCTGCATAACATCTCTAGGATAAGGCCTTTCCCATCCATCCAAAGAACTAAAACTCTCACACATGCTCTCATCATCTTCCATCTCAATTACTGCAACATCTTTTTTCTCTAGCCTTGACAAATTCAATCTTGTCCTGCACATGTTCATTCAGAATGTTGCTACAAAGATGATTTTCACAATCTGCTGCTTTGACCACATCACTTCTCTCTTTGCATTCTTCCACTGGCTCTGACTGCTCTACCATATCAAACATAAGCTACTTGTCTTCACTTTCAAAGCCCACCATGACACATCCATAGGCAGCGAGTTCCATAACCACGTGGTGCTTGGGCACCAGCAATATTCAGAGCCTAGGGGCCCAGCTCCACAAATATTTAGGGCTGGGGTGGGAGACCCAGCCCCACCTGCGGCCCCCCCACACCTTCCCTGAGTGTCCTCGGGCACCGACTTGCTGCCCCCATGGCCTGCTCGCCTTTCCCGGACTCTAGAGCAGAGAGGCACTGACACACTATCTCTTCAGGGCAGCTCCATGTTGCCTTCCTGAAGCAACTGCTTCCGCAAGGTCCTACTGCCCCCCATATCACTGCCAGGGCAGATTGACTCTGAGCCTGCCCTTCCCCCTCAAACCCTTCCCTTTTCCGGCAGGACCCTCCAGCAGCACAGCCTCCCCCTCCTCCACCACAGTCACTGCTCCTGCCCCATGCTGGGCAAGAAGGCAGCCCCATCCCTCACCCCCAGTGAGGCTACAGTCAGGGGCAACAGCAAGGGAGGAGGCACATGCAGCACCCCCCAGCACCCACCAGGGGGGAGGTGGGGAAGATTCCTGGACCTGAGAGAAGTCCTAGAAGCACATGCAGTGACAGTGGTGGGCGTGAGTGTGTTGCTGGGGGGGCAGGTAAGGGGGGGGTCCTCCCCCAGAGCTTGCTGCTGCCAGTAGGGAAGGGCTAGGGGGAGTCCTTCTCTCTGGTCCCTGTCCCAGAGCAGCCTACCTGCACCCCAAACTCATCCCCAGCCCTGCCCCACCCCAGAGCCCACACCCCACCCAGAGTTTTCACCCCCCACCACATCCTCAACCATCTGTCCAAGCCCTGAACCCCTCCAGCACCCCAACACCTTATCCCCAGTCCCAGCCACAGCCCTCACCCCCGACACTCCTACTCTCATCCTGAGCCCCTCCCACACCCCAAATCCCCCATTGCGAGCCCCAGAGCCCTCACGTCCTACACCCCTACTCTCACCCTGAGCCCCTCCCACATTCCAAACCCCTCATCTGTTGCCACACCCCACAGCCCTCACCCCTGCACCCCATACCTCTGCACCCCTCCCTCACCCAAACTCCCTCCCAGTGCCTTGAGCAGCTGGGGGGCAGAGTTGAGGGGACGGAGTTTGGGCACCACCAAAACTTCTACAAACCTGCCACTTCTGGACATATCTTCACCCTATCAGTCATCTTCCATTCACAATTGAGATGTTGATTCCTGCCTCCAATAAGTCCGTGATGTCAGCCTCTTTCATCCACTTGTTCAATTTCAAACAAGCACCTTTGTGTTTTCTCCCATACTACCCCCTATGCTTGGGTGGAGCTCCCTGTAAACATTTGCAAATCTACCTCATTATCCTCCTTCAGATCCCTCCTTAAAACTTTTATTTTCTATGGTGTCTATTAAAAAAATTTACAATGGTTAGACAGCTTATGTTGTGACCACTGCTTAACATGCTGACCAACACAGCCTCACTGTTTCTTTGAATTCTCTCAACTGTCTATTGATACCCATCTGTTTTCCTTTGTCTCATAGAGTATGGCTACACTTGCAACCTCAAAGCGCTGCCGCAGGAGTGCTCCCGCGGCAGCGCTTTGAAGTGCGAGTGTGGTCGCGGCGCCAGCACTGGGAGAGAGCTCTCCCAGCACTGCAGGTACTCCACCTCCCATGGGGATTAGCTTAAGTGCTGGGAGCTGAGCTCCCAGCGCTGGAGCACTGTTTGCTCTGGCGCTTTACAGCGCTGTAACTTGCTGGGCTCAGGGGTGTGTTTTTTCACACCCTTGAGCGAGAAAGTTGCAGCGCTGTAAAACACCAGTGTAGCCAAGGCCACAGACTATAAACTCTTTGGGACACCGACAACTGTTTGTTCTGTGTTAGTGCCTAGAACAATGGGGTCCTGATGAATGAGTAGGGCTCCTAGGCATTACAGTAATACTACTACCACTCAACAACAACAAACAACAACAACATAGCCTAGAGATGCTGAACATACACAACTGTCATTAAAGTTAATGGGAGCTGACAGTGTTTAGCGCCTTTGAAAATCAGGCCAAAAATGTATAATACATGCACCCTTCAAGTAGCAACAATAAATGTGATAGCATGGGTTAATATGCAGGCCACATTTTGGGATGGAGAACAGGGCATAGGTCAAGGAGAGGAAAGGGGAACAGGTAGTGATCTGTAAGAGACAAGGTAAATTGAACATAAATAAACTGTTCAAAATTCTGGAAACTCCATGGAAGAATATTCTACCCTATGCTGCACAGAGAACGGTGGAAAGCCAAAGAGTGTTGACACCCATCTAGAGAACAAGTAGTGGAGGATATGTCCACAAAGGAAGAGATCACTTTGGTGAGACAGAGGTAAACAAGGAGGCATAAGAAATGAGAGGTCAGAGGTTCATGTAGATTGTGAACACAGATGTTCTTATCTCCATTTATGATGATGATTGAAAAGACAAATTTATGACCATTAAGTGAAGCAAAGTTGATATATGAAGTGATAGGATATGATTCCAAGAAGTGATGCAGTTGTACTCTGAGCTGAAGAGATAGCAGAAAACAGTGCCTGCGTATAAGCAGCAGAAATGAAGGATGATATTTGTACATCATAGCATTTAACCTGAAAACATTTACAGACAGATAGGTCACTAATACATTATAATGACATAGCATTAAATCATCTAAGACTAGGTCAGGCATTTTATGCAATGCAAATGTGAATATATCACAAGTAATTAAAAAAAAGTCATAACCTCAGTTGCATGTCAAAATCACTGTTCAGAGAGAACATCATTGGCATCTTGTGAGCATACATTAGAGTCCTCTATCTCAACTAACCTGGTTCCTTTTCAAGTTTTTTTTAAATATCAGATGGACTTTATGCTTCTGTAGTGCTTCTTAGAGGATGTTAACCTCAGAACTGTCAGTCCTGTTAGCACACCTTTGATACTACTGAGCATACCATGTTTCATTGCTTTTGTTCCAACTCCTATTTTAGACTTACACAGTAAGACCAAACATCATTCTGGAATGCATTAGCAGGACTGTTGTAAGCAAGACACAAGAAGTAATTATTTTGCTTACTCCATGCTGATTAGGCCTCAGCTGGAGTATTGTGTCCAGTTCTGGGTGCCACATTTCAGGAAAGAGGTGGACAAACTGAAGAAAGTCCAGAGAAGAGCAACAAAAATGATTAAAGATCTAGAAAATATGATCTCTGAGGGAAGATTGAAAAAATTGGGGTTGATTAGTCTGGAGAAGAGAAGACTGCGGGGGGGCATGATAACAGTTTTCAAGTACATAAAAGGTTGCTACTATGAGGTGGGGAGAAAAATCTGAGGATAGGACCAGTAGCAATGGGCTTAAATTGCAGCAAGGGCAGTTTAGGCTAGACATTAGGAAAAACTTCCTGTAAGGGTAGTTAAGCACTGGAATAAATTGCAGAGGGAGGTTGTGGATTCTCCATCTTTGAAGATTTTTGAGAGCAGGTTAGACAAATACTTGTCAGGGATCATCTAGATAATATTTACTCCTGCCTTGAGTACAGGGGGGACTGGACTAGAAGACCTTTCGAGGTCTCTGCCAGTCCTATGATTCTGTGCCCTACAACAGGGGTAGGCAACCTATGGCACGGGTGCCAAAGGCGACATGCAAGCTGATTTTCAGTGGCACTCACACTGCCAGGTCCTGGCCACTGGTCTGGGGGCTCTGCATTTTAATTTAATTTTAAATAAAGCTTCTTAAATATTTAAAAAACCTTATTTACATTACATACAGCAATAGTTTAGTCATATATTATAGACATAGAAAGAGACCTTCTCAAATGCTAAAATGTATTACCGGCACGCAAAATCTTACATTAGAGTGAATAAATGAAGACTTGGCACACCACTTCTGAAAGACTGCCAACCCTTGCCCTACAAGTGTACAAGGGGATTTATGGATAGGGTAACAGCCAAGGACTTTGAAATCTCTTCTAGCTTCCAAAAGTCTTCCAGCTGCCCTGGGGAATACTGGGTAAAAGTTATCTTTGCTACAGGAAGCCAACACACCTAGGTAATCCATCATCTGGCTAACAGTCAAGTACATCTACACCAAAAAGATACAGAATACATAAAAGCCTCAGAAGACTTGATAAAAATTCCCTCAAATCTTCATGGTTTCACAGATTCTACAGGATAAACATAAGGATAGACACTGCAAGTCAAATATTTTGAGGCTGCAGTCACCTGGTCTGCTATAAATAGGAAATCTGTTTTCTTAGACTGAATTTACAGTTGGAAGTGTTAATTGCGCTTGATCTGCTCTCATTGAAATCAATGACAAAACTCTCTCTGATGCCTATCAGAGTAGGATCACCCCATTATGACTTACCTTCTGTTTCTGATCTTCAGAATCACATGTAAATCAAATACTAATATCCACTTTCCACAGAAATTGGAAACCGTGCATTTAACTAAGGAAGTGTCACTAAAGAAGATGGATTCTCAAAATAAAAGAGAGAGAGAGAGAGACAGAGAGGGACTACCTCAGAGCCAATGGCTAGCAGTTCAAAGGGTGGTCTAAAGAAATAAGCTTGTCTGCTTAAAATCAGAAATATCAGGAAACCTCTGCTTTCAACTAGATGCAAAAATGCCACACAAGAAATACATAGAACTTGGCACTTAAAATACTACAGATAAAATAGTAGATATGGTTCAAATTTTTTTGAAAATTTTAAATTTCATTCTCTGATCAACTCTATAAAGTAGAACAGTTAAATATAGAAAGATTTGGAGGACCTTTCAGTCTGAACTGCACTACAAAGTACCAGTCAGCTGCTAAGTCCCCTATCCTACTTGGTCGACCCATACATTGAGTAAATTCCCTTATAAATAATGTTTTGTCTCAGTGTTAATCTCCTCAAGTTTCAAAGGTTCATGTAACCTCCTAAGCCAACTGCTTTTAAATATTTTCAGGTTTTTCAGCCCTCAATATGCAACTCCAGGTGTGGGAATCTGTGGAGACAATTTCACAGAGAAAAAAAAAAGAGGAGGGGGAGAGGGATTTTATTTTCTAAGATTCTGTTGTAACAATCAACATTACCTGCATAGACACTGTAATTTCTTGGAGTGCAGCATCAGCTTCATCTTGCTTAGTTTTGAGTAATATGCTTTGTTCTCCAGCTTTTCTGTTCAGTTCATCTACCAGGGCTTTGGCTTCATTCAGCTTAGACACTCCTGCCTACAAATATATATATATTTGTATATATATAAAATGTTTTTAGCAACAATTAGTAAACAAAAATATCTTCACCAGAGAATTTGGTACAGACAACCTTGGAAGGACTAAAAAGTGCCCTATTTTGACATGAGGTGTAGGGTAAAACATACACAGGAAAATGTCCTGGTTGGAGTGAAATTGGGACAAAACTTTTGGAAGGAAAGCCAGGTGAGGCCTGAGTTGCACCTTGTCCTTGAAGTAGACCATGTATGGAGGGTCAGAGGCAAGGGCCTTGAACTCCAAGACCCTCGTTGCCAAAGTAATCGCAGCCAGAAAAACAACCTTCCATGACAGATATAGGTGGGAGCAAGTTGCCAATGGTTCAAATGGAGGTCCCATCAGTTTGGAAAGAACCAGAGTGAGGTACCATGTAGGGATCGGTTGCTGAATCTGTGGGTAGAGGCACTCCATGCCCTTGAAGAAGCAGCCTACCATGGGGTTGGCAAAGATGGAGCAACCGGTCGCTCCCAAGTGGAATGCAGAGATAGCTGCCAGGTGCACATTGATGGAAGAAGCAGCCAGACCTTGCTGCTTGAGTTGCAACAGGTACTTCAGGATGACAGGAATGGGGGCCTGCAAAGGTGGAGTACAGCTGTGGGAGCACCAGATCACAAACCGCTTCCACTTTGCCAGATAGGTAAACCTCCAAATTCCCACTGCTGGAGGGCTTCCCAACAGAGGGGAAAGGAATGGGCACCACTCTGATTGTTTATGTAAAACATTGCAGTTGTGTTGTCCGTCATGATTCCCACACATTAACTCAAGTGGGCCTGGAAGGTCTGGCACACTAATCAAATCGCTCTCAGCTCCTTGATGTTGATGTGGAGTGAGAGTTCATCTTGAGATCAGAGGCCCTGTATCTAAAGGTCCCCCAGATGTGCACCCCACCCCAATGCCAATGCCTCTGTTACCAGGGATGGGAAGGGCTGAGGTCTGTGGAAGGGGATTCCCTTGCACACACTTTGTTGGTTAAGACACCAGCCCAGGGACTGGAGGATGTGACCCAGAAGAGTGACCACAGAGTCTAGACTGTCGCATCCTGGACTGTCGCATCCTAGTCTGTACCACGTACATGTTGCACCACGTAGGTACAAGATGCCATGTGACCAAGTAGTCTCAGGTAGGCCCTTGCTGTGGTGGTAGGGTACCATCTGAGACCTTGTATGGAGTCTGAGATCATTCAAAAACGGGTCTCCAGCAGGAATGCTCTGGCATGACCTGGGTCCAGTACTTCTCTAATAAAATCTATCCTTTGAGTTGGTATCAGGGTCAACTTGCTCGCATTGAGAATAAGGACCAACCTGTTGAACATGGACCTCATGATATGTAGGCTGACCAGATAGCAAGTGTGAAAAATCGGGACAGAAGTTGGAGGGTAACAGAAGTCTATATAAGAAAAAGCCCCAAATATCAGGACTGTCCCTATAAAATCGGGACATCTGGTCACCCTAATGATATGTATCTTCACTTCTACCTGATCCCTGGAGCGCCCCTGGAGCTGCCAGTCATTGAGGTATGGATACACCTGCACCTGCCCCCAGCAAAGGAAGGCAGCAACAACCAACATGCACTTGGTGAACACTCAAGGTACTGTGGACAGGCCGAAGGGGAGAACCGTAAACTGGAAGTGGTTGTGATTGACCACAAACCTGAGGTATCGTCTGTGACTAGACGTATGGATATATGAAAGTATGCGTCCTTGAGATCAAGGGCTGCATACCAATCTCCTGGATCCAGAGAAGGGAATATCGAGTTCAGGAACTTCAGTTTCACCATGAATCTGTTGAGGCCCGCAGGTCTTAAATGAATCTGAGACTCCCTTTGGCTTTGGAGATTAGGAAATAACAAGAGTAGAACCACTTCCCTCTTAGCTCCTGAAGAACCTCTTCCACTGCCCCTGCAGCGAGAAGCATTTGCCCCTTCTGGATAAGGAGTTGCTCATGAGAAAGGTCCCTGAAAAGGGATGGGGAAGGGGGGTGGGAGGGAGGAGAAAGCAGAACTGGAGAGAATAGCCCATTTTTATCATGTGAAGAACCCAGTGATCTGATGTTATTTGGGACCAAACATGGAAGAAGTGGGATAGATGGTTCAGAAAATAGGGTTGAGGCATTCTTACTTCTGCACTTCTACTGTGGTGTGCTGCCTTCAGAGCTGGGTGCCCGGCCAACAGCCATCGCTTTCCGGCCAACAGCTGACACTCTCCAGTCACCCAGCTCTAAAGGCAGCGCAGAAATAAGGGTGGCAATACCACGATCCCCCTAAAATAACCTTGTGATCCCCCTGCAACTTCCTTTTGGGTCAGGACTCCCAATTTGACAAACTCTGGATTCTGTCAAATCTGTGTAGTATAGGGTAAAAGCACACAAAAGACCAGCTTTCACAGTCCGTGACGTGTTTTTCATGGCCACTCATGATCAGGAAAGCTGTGTAAAGTAAATAAGTTGCCTTTCCAGTATATATGCATGCACTGTCAATTATCCAGTTGGTCAGAAATTAACAGATTTGAAAAACCAAAGCCACTGTCAATAGCTATAGGTCATGAGTTTGTGACTAGTGTACAGTACATCCAGATAAGGTCAACAGGAAAAAAATTTCAATACATACACACACACTTAGAATCAAACAATTGCATTGTCTCTGACTCTAAACCAAAATATAAAGGAGTAATTATTGTCACTGGTTACTTTAACTATAGCTCTCCCCACTACAGTCACAATACCCATACCCATATACAGTATGCATCTGTTAGAATAGAGCTTCTGCTTCCAAACCCTCTCCCACCCATACATGCACTAACCAAAACTTTTCTAGCTAGAATGCTAACCCTACATATTGAAGTGCTGGGAAGTGTGCCCTTTGGAAGGGAAAATATATCTACTTTGCAGCAATTGGGAAAAACAAGAGTGGAATGAGGGAATCCCCCTACTTCTGAAGTCATTTGGAAGAGGTGAGTGGGGGTCACTGTACTAGGACTACCCACGTCCCTCACCTCAAACCAGAGAAGATACTGTATGAGAGCATGCACAAAGGGAGTGAAAGCTCTAGCTAACCAAGATAGCAGCAGCACATGCTGCCAATCACACATATGCAAGATATGATAACAAAGAGGTTGAGCTACTGTCACAGTATCAACTGTGAAAATCGATTCACAAATATGGAAATATTTTGCCAACTCACAAGTAGAAAATGTTATTAATTACATACCTGTAAATGGCTTTGCCTTTTTAACAACTCTGCTCTTTTGCTGCTATTGATGGCACTATACACACGCAGGAAAGTCATATATCTGCTTGGAGTTGCTCCATATGCTTTACATGACTCATGGATCACCAAAAAAGATTTCAAAAAATCAGAATCACCTATACAGCAAAATACATTATTTATTAAACAGCTTTATCATTCCTACTGCATCCAGAATAACTTAAGATGAGCAATGTGATACACTTTTTAAATCATGAATTGAGGACATACACAGTACCTAAAAAGGTAGAGTTTTGCAGGGTTCCATGGGAGAAACGAAGTAGCATTCCACTCTAAAGATATGCCCTTCAAAAGGCAACATTCTGTTCTTATTTTACAGCATTAAAAGTTTTATACTGAATTGAAAAGGCATATGAGCATTGCCAGAATTAGTTACACATCACTGAGAGCTTGATCCTAACAGGTGCTGAGTACTTTCATTTCCCACTGATGTCAACAGAACTTGAGGGTGCTCAGAACCATGCAGAACCTAGGCTTGAGTGCTTTTGGTGTCACTGGTGCTACACACAATACATATTTTTTTCTGGACATTACAGATTCTACAGCTTGCTACAACATCTACAACATATCTAAAATCTGATCCTTTCTCACTAAATGTCGATGTGACAGCTAAAGTGCATACTTTCTTCTCTCTGAACTCTCCATTTCCCATCTTAGCCCCATTCCAGTATATCTGGTAATGAAGCAGCTTAACTCAACTTTCTGTTTTCTGCTTCCATCATCTCACACTTCTTGAATGCCTGCACTATTTTCCCCTTTGTCCACCTAATCAAGTTCAAGAACTTCATCCTCACCTTCAAGGTTCTAAGAAACACCCACCCCACCCTACCTACGTCTCTGTTCATCTCATGTATCCCTCAACTCCTTGCATCACTTGTGATGTTAGTGTCACCATTCTCTTTGTTTCTTTCTCCAGCACCACTCCCACACTGTATATTTGATGCCAATCCTGAAATTCATTGTGCAGGGGTGCTCTGCTCTGCTCTTGCGGAGCCTCACTGAAATGAATGGAGCTCTTCCTCAGAACAGGAGTTTGCCTGTTCCTAGATCTATTTGCAGATTCCAGACCATTATTTGTGCCTTGTACAACACTAAGCAAAGTAAATAACAAGACTAAATAAATAAATAAATAAATAAATAAATAAATAAATAGTCAATAATAAAATAATCATGTTAAAAACACAACTTTAATCAAATTCACCAAAATATTACCAGAATATTTTTTCTTAGGTTCTTTATGTGCTCTACCAGTCTTTTCTTGTTCATCCAAATCAGCAAACAACATTTCAGGTATCTAAAATAAAAAACATTTTTTGTCAAAAAGTGCATACACTGAACTTTCATGTGAAGATAAAAGCAAAGAAACTATTAATAAAATGGCAACATCAGTTATAAATGTAAAAAGGATTTGAAAACAACAGCTTTGTTCAAGAGCTCTTTATTATTACCATTTATTATTTATCATTATTCAGTAATTAATAATAAATGAATCTCAGCTGTTAGTACTGATGATTCTCTGTTCTCTCAAGAAGAACAATCTTTCACCAACTCTAAGGAACAGCAGATAATATCATTGAGGAACTTCACAATTATATAAGCAGCAAAGAGTACTGTGGCACCTTATAAACTAACAGACGTATTGAAGCATGAGCTTTCGTGGGTGAATACCCACTTCGTCGGATGCATCCCCTCTGATACAATCATATAAATACCAAGGAAGTATCAAATTCAACATGAATTCAGATGACCTAATAAAATGCCTTGTTTAAGGAGGCACCATGAGAATGAGCTTCCCTCATACAGTGCAAACTTTCTTAACCTTGATCTACAGTAAGATTTTCAAGTCTTCTACACAGTCACAGATGGCTGGTGGGCATCATAGTTTATCTCATGAATTTCACAATGGTAGACGATAAACACTATATGTACAATATGTATGGAAATATGACTACAGGATCAAATCCTGGGTCCTTATTCAATCTATACTCAAAACAAATACTACCGAGGTTACAAAAAATATCCTAAAAACATTTTTCAAACTTAGACAATTAAATTTCATCAAAAAATGCTGTTTCATCAAAGTCGATACATTTTGCAGAGACATATGGATTATGATAATGTTTTTGTCTGGAAAGTTTTTGAGGTCCAGGCCCCTTACAATTTCTGATCCAGAAAGGAATGAAAAAAAGAGAGACCCAAATCAAAAACTTGAGGTTTCTTTAATCTGAAAACAGCTGTTTGACACAATTCTGTTTCACAAAACAGAATTGTCATTCTCTGACAGCTCTACGTACAGTCCTATATATCTTTCTCAAAATGATGCCACTAACATTCTTCAATAGGGATAGTAAGGTGCTCAGTTCTCTGCCCTAAATCCAGCAAAGCACTTAAGCATGTGCATAATCCCACTAAAATCAAAATTTAAATTCTGTGTTTCATCAAAGGAAGAGTGATCAGCCCATAGTGAGATACTAACATGTTACTGTTGGTGAATTATCAAATGATAATAATATTTAACTTTTCCAAAGCACTTTGTATTTTTAAAGCACTTTACAAACACCAATCTAAAAAAGCAAGATATGTCAGAGGTTCCTTAAACACTTTAATTAAAAGCAACTTTGTGTCTCTTTTTTAGAGCTTAGTAATTTGGACTTGAGTCATTTAACATGAACAAATAGCATTTTCCGAATGCAGCACTTTTGAATTACTGATAATCTGAACAAAGAAATCTTATCCAAACATGATGCAAGGGAAGGACATTGGACTGAAAAAATGTAATTGCTAGCTTTCCTTAGCTTTATACAAAACTGAATATTTGGCTAAGAGAAGATTATATCATAATGGCAATTTGGTCTGATAAAGAAGCAAAAAATAACTTAATAGAACAGGAGGGAAAGCCATATAATGACATTTACAAAATAAATGAATTAATGCTCACTTTTAAATTTTGCTTTGTTTGTCTCCTATACTTACCTTTTTCATACTGCTTTCAGACCAGCTTTCCATCCACAACACCTGACATTTTTTATGCAGTGCTGGATTACTCTCACAATTTATTGTGAAATTTAAATTTGCAGAATCCATAATCAAGACAATGTGCAAGTTCTGCTGAATCCCTAAAGGAAATACAACATATTACTATATTAAGCCAATTGAATTCTAACTATCAAATGATAAATTTATTGCAGATCCAATACAGTATAATTTTTGACTGTCCTTCATATATTGTCTCATATATTTCCAGAAAGAGACAATAACAATCAAAATACATAAGGGATACACTTATCTTAAAATGTAGCCAGTCTAAAATAAATCAGAAGTAATTTTAGTGCCCTGGAGTCTGTTTGCCAATTTCAGTGTTTTCTCAATCATGTTTTCTAATTGTATTTCCTTGTTTCTATGTGAAAGACCCACACAAACTAATAACTAAAGCCCCTATCTTGCCAACATTAACTTCATTACAACTACTCACTCATGTATGGAAAGTTCTTCATGTGCACAAGTGTTTGTAAGATGGGAGTTAACTGATTGTAAAAGGGAAATACTGGAATGTGCTATCATCTGCACAAAATAAACAAACTGAAAAAAGAACAGGAGTACTTGTGGCACCTTAGAGACTAACAAAGCTCAAATAAATCTGTTAGTCTCTAAGGTGCCACAAGTACTCCTGTTCTTTTTGCGGAAACAGACTAACATGGCTGCTACTCTGAAACTGAAAAGAGAGACAAACATTATCTTTCCTGTAATCTCTTTCAGTTATAGGATTCTTAGATGTTATTTGAAACCATGAGTGTGAATGCAATTCTAGACAGAATGTGAGTTTTATGTTGTGTTCCTTTAATTAAACTGAAGTATTGATTGTTCCTTACTGTTTTTTAAATAAGTACGTGATTCAAAATGTAGTTAAAAAGTACCACCCCTTTGCATATTTTATTATTTTACTCACTTTGATAGCCTTTCATAACTAATCAATTATAAATTATGGAATCCAATTCACTTACTGTATGTAAAATAGTTGAAGACTGGTCCTGTAAATCCATCTTGGGCAGCTTGATCCTTCAGAGGAGACAGTAATGGTTCTAATTCTTCTATAGTGTACAGTCCAGGAACCTCACCTATGTGAGGAACAGTTTCAATCAGCTTTAAAATGTGTAAAATGAATTAATCAAAATAAAATTAATAAAATACCGCTAAATATTTTGTTTGGTGAATTTGGGTGATACAGAATCTATCTACATATCAACATACTTACATGACCTTCCTTTTCAAAACAACAAACCAGTACTGTTCACAATCTCATTTTGGATGAAGCACCCAGTCTTGCTTGCATCACTGAGACATGATTCAGTGCCTCCTCCAATCCTATCCACAGATAGGCACTACAGTATATACCATATACATCAGAAGCCAAAACTGACTCCAGAATGCACCAGAAAATAAAAAGAGGACGCAAAATAAAAATCCTGTTCCCCTCCAACTCAGATACAGAAGACGCTCCACTTCAGAAACAAAAACATATGAGTGCATACATACAATCTGTGAGCCAAAAGAGAAGAGACACTTAGGAATTCTAGCGGTATACAGGCCTCCAGACGGAAACCCTGTCACCTGGAGAAACTCAGAGCTACTGTCCTGCATGGTACAAGAATTAGACATTTCTTACCTGATAATTCTCTTTTTGTTAGCGGCTTCTCTTCTTCATCGCAAATGGGTAATATCTCCACAAATGGATGGAGTTAACAGACAGTCTAAAGATGTGGCTGGAGGCCCCAGGAGTAAGCACTACCCTTCAACTCAGAACAAGAAATTCTTCTCAACATGATGAAACACTCTGGTGTACAGATTATTAGCATTAAAAATTTCTGGTCATTTGCCATACTACCAGGATGGGTTGAATAAGGAGAGAAGCTACTAGCAGAAAGAAAATTATCAGGTGAGAAATTTCTCATTCTGTTCCACAACTTCTCTCCTCATTCATAATGAATGGGAAGTTATGAGAAGTGAGTCTCAGAATTCAGGGAGGAAGAGGATGGGAGGAAAATGGAGAATTGTAATTATTATTACAGTTGATACTATGTAGAAATGGACATTCCACCTATATAAAGCAAAAGCTTTGTAATTTAAGGAATTATTTGGGAACCAACCCAGTAGCACTTTTCCTACCAAAAGATACATTTGCAGAGGAATTGGAATCAACTTTACAGATGTTCCTCAAATGAATAGGGCCCTAACAAATTCACAGTCCATTTTGGTCAATTTCACAGTCACAGGATTTTTAAAAATTGTTAATTTCATTATTTCAGCTCTTTAAATCTGAAATGTCATAGTATTGTAATTGTAGGGATCCTGATCCAAAAAAGAACTGGGGGGGGGCATCACAAGGTTATTGTAGGGGGAGTTGCAGTACTGCTACCCTTACTTCTGCCTTCAGAGCTGTGCAGCTGGAGAGCAGCAACTGATGGCCAGGAGCCCAGCTCTGAAGGCAGAGCTGCCACCAGCATCAGCGCAGAAGTAAGGATGGCATGGTATGGTATTGCAACCCTTAGTTCTGCCATGCTGCCTGCAGAGCTGGGCCCTTAGCAGCCGCCACTGTCTGGCCGCCCAGCTCTGAAGGCAGCAGTGCAGAAGTAAGAGTGGCATGGTATGGTATTGCCACCCTTACTTCTGCACTGCTACTGCTGCGGCTCTGCCTTCAGAGCTAAGTGCCCAGCCAACAGCCGCCACTCTACAGCTGCCCAGCTCTGAAGGTCGCAAAGTAAAGGTGGCAATACCTCAATTGCCCCCTAAAGTAATCTTGCAACTCCCCTGCAATACTCTTTTGGATCAGGACCCCAATTTGAGAAATGCTGGGCTCCCCATGAAATCTGTATACTACAGGGTAAAAGCACACAAGAGACCAGAGCAGATTTCATGGGGGAGACCAGATTTCGCAGTCTGAGACACATTTTTCATGGCTGTGAATTTGGTAGGACCCTACAAATGAGGCTCAGACCTTTTCTTTCTACAATGCCATTAAGTATGTTGTAGAGCAGAGATTCTCAAACTTTGGTCCGTGGATAGATAGTTCCCTCTAAGGCGCGTGCCTGGGCAGCCGCACACAATTGAATGAAGGGCCACCCACCTAATTAGTGGAGCCACACAGGCATAGAGAGAGCCCTCCTTCTCAGCCCCAGCTCGGGCGCTGCCGTGGTGTGGGAGAGAGGGCCTATCCAGTGCATTAGAAAAGTAAGACTACTGATATTAAAATATGAGTTGCATGCTCTTATTTGTAGAACAAAAAATGTTAATTATTATTATGGTTTATTTATATAGCACTTTTATCCAAAGCACTTTACAATAGTTAGCTAACGGTACAAACAACATTTGGAAAGATCATTAAGTGGTCCACTGAGACCGTCAGCAATTTTCAAGTGATCAACGAAAAAGAAGTTTGAGAAGCACTGTGTAGAGGGACCTTTGATTACCTGCAGCAATGATTTCCCGGATGCTTAATATGGCAACTTCTGAGCAACTCTGAGGCCTGCAGCCACTTTGAGGCCCCAAGGCCCTGGGCATTTTGGATGGAATTAGATGAATAGAGTACAACTGGCATGCATCCTATGTATGTCTGAATGGAAAAAATTCTTACTGATAATTTCCTTTCTGCTAGCTGTGTTTTCCACAATTCTGGATCTCTGGGCGGCTCTCCTCTCTCTGGAGCTCAAGGATGTGGATCAGCATTTTGTACATTAGACCAAAGAAGATGATCAAATAGTAACGTCTCCACTTAATATCTGACTCATGAGCCACTCAGGGTGGGAAGAATTGTGATAGACACTGCTAGCAGAAAGGAAATTATTGGTAAGAAATTTCCATTCTGCCGCCCAGCATCTCCCACAATTCTACACATCTTGGAAGTAGCAAGCCGTGAACAGATGTAGGGAGGGATATGAAACAAAAGTTTGGTAGGAAAGAAGCCCTAACCCCCTCTCCTCTGTTTGGTCAACTCATTCAAGTATGTATTATTTTTACCCACTGCCTGTGACAACTTCCTGCCAAAGGAGGTCTCTGCAGAAGACAGGTCCAACTTGTCATGCTCAGTGAAGGTGTTAGCTGTAGACCAAGTAGCTTGCTGCCATTCCTGTCTGACCCAGCACACCGCCCTGGAGGCAGGCATAGTATTGTTGATGAACCCTTATTTGACTTTCCCTTGCCCAGGATGTCAACAAGTCCAAACTGCCAGTTAAGTGCTAAAGAGCACCTCCTTGTGGTGAGTCTCCTTTATTAATGGAGAAACTAAAATCTAATATAAACAAACATTATTCAGGCTTTTCCTCCAAGGTTCTCTTAGTTCCAGTCTCTGCCTCTGATGTTCTGACTCCTGCCCCTATTGGAGTACTTCCTCCTCTGGATCTGAGGTCTGGATAGGTCTCTCCACTGCAACTCTTCTCCAGGGGCAGAGGGTGATCCTTTGCAGGCTGGGCTTCTAGCCAGTCTCTCAGGGACCTCTGACTGAGACCAGGTCCTCTTGAATGTCAGCTGGCTGCTGCCCACTATTTAAAAGGCTGCCCTCTCCAGGAGCTCCTCTTACAGGCTCCCAGTCCTGGTAGGTACCCCAGAGACCTATCTTCTAGATTCCCTGTCCAGGCTCTGGTTTCGCTTGGGAGCTCCCCTCTATATGAGCCTCTTGTCTCCCTTTGGAGTTCCCTCTAAAGCCTTATCTACACAGTTTTGTTGACAAAAGTCACCTTCATTGACAAAACAGTGGAGGTGTACACACTGAAATGTTCCTCCTGGAGATGTAACTCCCTTGTTTGCCAACATAATAAAACCACCTCGATGAGCAGCATGGAGCTTTTTGCAACACAGTTAGAGCAGTGCAGCATTAGTGTAGACACTGCACTTGGTTATGTCACCCTAAGTGGTCTCCAGGAGGTATCCCACAATGCCCATCCTGACTGCTCTGGTCAGCACTTTGAACTCCACTGCCCTGAAGGTACTCAGGTATGTGCTCCTCTCTCATTTAAAGGCATAGGAATTTTTGAAATTCCTCTTCCTGTTTGCTCAGTGTGCACAATTCACACAGCATCTTCCCAGCTGACCATGCCGACTTTCTGCAGCAGATGCTCTCCTGCATGGAGCACGCTGGAGCTGTTGGATATGCTGGGTTTATGGGGAGAAGAGGCTGTGCAGTTTCAGCTTCACTCCACCCATAGGAATACTTATGGGCTGATTGCTAGTGGCATGCAGGAGAAGGGGCACAAGAGGGACATACAGCAGTGTCATGCCAAGACCAAGGAGCTGAGGCAGGTGTAGCAAAGACAAGGGAGGCCAATCATTGCTCTGGTGCAGCACCGAAGACATGCCATTTCTATAAGGAGCTGCAGGCTATCCTCAGCGGCGACCCCACCTCCACTGCCAAAAGGCTCATAGATACTTCAGTCAGCGGCTGGAGGCAGCAGACAGCGGACTCAACATCAGTGACGAAGTGTTGATGAGGAAGTGAATCTGGAAGACAATGTGGAACAAATGGCAGGGTCATCTGGTGGTGCAACGAGTCAGGACCTCTTTTCCACTCCGGACGTGTCTAGCGAATCCCAGCACTCCAGCTCTGGTGCACAGGATGCAGGAGGGGGTGTGGTAATCTAGCCGTCCAGTCCCAGACCTGGACTTTAGTGTCCACCAGTCTGGTCCTGTCCCAAACCTGGACTTTTGCGTCCAAAGTTTGGGGGCTTACCTGAAACTCCCCCAAGCTCACTACCAGCTTGGATATTCTCGCTGCCACCAGATCAGGAATTAATCTATGGGGCCTGATCCCCCCTTTCCTCTCTCTGGTGTCCCCAACCCTCCCTTGGTGGGACACCCAGATTCCCAATCCCTTGGATGCTAAAAGCAGGGAAAATAACCCCTTCCCCCTCCTTCTCAGGCTTGCCTCGCGGCTAACCTGTGTGACCCAAGAAACCAGCTTTTCTGCTTTCCTCAGGACAATGGAGATGCAAAATACCCACAGCTGGGCTCTGCCACCCCCCTTGCTCCAGGAACGAGGAAAAACTGTAACCACCAGAGAACAGAGAGAATTCTTCGTCTCTTTCCCCGTAGTCTGCTCTTTCCCTGGACCCAAATAGGAAAATAGCCCACAGCCTGGCTTTTCCCTTTGCCTCCCTAGGAAAAGAACTTTCACAAGGTTTAACAAGAAAACTTTATAGAAAAAAAGAAAGAAAATATAAAACAATCATCTTGCATTAAGAAACTCAATACAGGCTCTTGCTTATAAGAAAATATAAAGAAACAGTCTGATTTAAAAGATAGCCCAATTAAACCAGCACAACAAATTAACATACAGGTAAATACACCCCAAAGACCATCATAGCTGAATTACTTTGCGGTTCCTGGGTACTTACAGATGTTTAGAAGAAGTATTAGGAGAGAATTAGAAGAAGACTTGTTTCCTCATAGCTAAGAAAACAACAAAGACCCCGAGTACACAAATTCCCGCCCCTGACTTTAAACAATCCAGTTCTCTGATTGGTCCTCTGGTCAGGTGTTCGGTTACCCTTTTCAGGTAAAAGAAACTTAACCCTTACCTTACCTATCCATTTATGACAGGGGGAAACTCTGGTAAGTGCTCATTTTGCTTTGGTGAGTGGAGTTTGAGCTCCCATGTATTTTGTCATATGGTAGAAGAGGGATAAGGATCAGAAATTAACAACAGAGTCTGTCCATTTACACTGTGGGTCCACGGAGAAAAAGTTTGTTAATGCTGGTGGGGATATCCCTCGAATCCACTACAGTGTTCTCTAGGAAACTTTCCAGTAGGTATTATGCAATCCTCTGCCGAAGGTTCCTTAGCAGAGCGTTCTTGTTTCTCCCCCAGCTGCAGGAAATTTTGCCGCATCACCCGGCAATTATTTCTGAAGGGACCAGAGCAGCATACAGGCAAGCAGCATACAGAGCCAGTCTGAAGCCACATGCATGCAGGAGATGCCCCCCTGCATCCTAGATTAACCTTAGAAGTGAGATATTGGGTTCAATTACCCTATCCTTTGGAAAAGGGTACCAATATTCAGAATAGTCTCCCTGGCTGCTTGTAGTAACCCCCTTCGTGAACCACCCTTTGTCCCTTCTTGCCTATTGCCCTTGTCACCACCACATCTGAACTCATCATATTTGGAACTCATGCCAACCTGTGTGCTATCCCAGGGACAGTAAGAAAGAGGTGTGTGTAACTTTTGTGATTCACAGCTGTGAGTGCACTTACAATACTGTTTCTGTTCTTGTTTTCTATGGTAAGGAGGATATGTTTCATGAAGTGCTGCAGTGAACAAAGGCAGCATATAGAGAAACAAGAGCATGGAGGGAGACAATCAATGAAAGACTAAAACTGGATAGCCTGCAAAGGACTTCGGGGCAGGAGTGGATGATAAAGCTCCTCCAGGGCCAGACAGAGATGAACTCCCTCATTACCGTGCAATCTGAGCTCCATGGAGCCACTACAGAACACCAGTCCATGCCATCCCCAAACTCCCGCACCGAAGACCTCACGTTTCCAGTCCCTCACAGTACCCAGCACACTCCATGCCTAGGGACTGGTTTCCCAACTAAAGCTGGAGTTACAGCTGTGAGAGTGCTAAACGTGAAACTGTTCCTCATTGTCATATCCCGTTTGACCAAAAAATTGTGCTTTGTCCTCTTATTAAAGCAACTTATGACTGTCAACGTAAGTCGACTTAACTCTGTAGTGTATATATGGCCTAACTGAGCTTGGGTAACCTTTATTAGGTCCAGGTACTTGTTGACTAATCAGCCAGCTGTGGCTGTCAATTACACCTCCATCAGGCATTCATAAGACAGTCACAAGCAGACTGGCCCTAGCTCCCCATAAAGAGCAGCTGCCTAGTGACATGGCCACTTTGCAAATTTCCAAAGAGGGTGCCTTTTCTCATCCACCCCATAAGGCTGCTAAGGATCTCATAGAATGAAGGGGCAAGGATAGCTCAGTGGTTTGAGCATTGGCCTGCTAAACCCAGGGTTGTGAGTTCAATCCTTGAGGGGGTCATTTGGGGATTGGTCCCACTTTGAGCAGGGGGTTGGACTAGATGACCTCTTGAGGTCCCTTCCAACCTTAATAATCTATGATTCTATGAGTGTGCCTTGATCCCTTCTTGGACAGGACCTCTGATGATATGTAGGCTTCTACAATACATAGCCTAATCCATCTAGTGATGGGGAGGACTTGGAAACTCTGAATCCCTGGCATTTCATTTGGAAGGACACAAATAGGAAGCCTGATCTTCTCATGATTCTGTATGCTTGAGATAGTTTTTCAACCTCTTCTGACCTCTAAGGTGTGCCAGACTTTGTGAAGTATTTTGGCCTCTTTGCATTTGTAAAATTTGTGAACAGGTCAGTTGAAAGGAGACTAAACATCTAAACGATGAGATAAAAAACCTTCTGATTCTAGCATCACACAGCATTTTTGAACCAGTGCCTGTTGAGCCAGTCTGCATTTTGGTTCAGCTCTCCTTTGATGTGGATCACTCTGAAAGAAAGGAGGAGCATTTCATCCGCCTCATTATTTACACTGCTTCCATGAGGAGTACCAGACCCTTAGTTGCCCCTTTGATTGTTTAAATATGTGACCATAGTTGTATTGTCTGATTGAACACAGGACATGGTTCCCCCTTAGGTTGGACTGCAGCCTTCACAGAGCTAATTTAATCGCTCTAAACTCTAGGACATTTATACTGTGAGCCTTTTCCTCCTCATTCCAGAGGCCCTGGGTTGTTTGGATCTCCAAGTTAGCTCCCCAGCCTTCCATACTGGCATTGGTTGTGAGAACTAAAAGATCTGGAAGGCAGATAGGCATGCCTTTCAAGATATTGTTGTGGGCTGATCAACATTTTAAGTAGTTGAACATCTGTATTAGAACCCCCACCTGATTGTTCATGTGTTCTGGGGAGTGGTCCCACACATTTAGTATGGAGGCTTGAAGACTTCTAATGTATGATTGTGCCCATGCAGTGATTCCCATGTAAGATCGCTGAAGTTCTAGCAGTTGGAAGGCATAGTGCTATGGTAGGCCTCCTGCAGCTCTGGAGTAAGTTTTTGGGTGGAACTAGAGAACTTTTCTTGGTAATGATGATGAAACCGTGTGCCTGGAGAAGATTCAGCATCCAAGACATGGCCCTATGGGCTGCTGACTGTGATGGAGTCTAATCAGGATGTCATCCAGGAAGTGCATAGGTAAGTTCTCTGTGAACTGTGTCTGATTATTATCATCACCACCATCTTTGTAAAAAATCTGGAGGCTGAGAACGGGCCAAACAGGAGTGTTCAGTACAGATAATGTTTCCTGAGGTAGAAAAACCTCATAAGTCTGCAGTGGCACAGGTCTGTTGAGGATATGATATGCGTCCATTACATTTACTGAAGTCAAGAAGGTCCCCCAGGAGAGGGATGACAGCATAGAGGCCAGGGTCTCCATTTGAAACTTCATTTTCTTCATCCACTTTTTGCAGGTCACCTTCTGGATATGGGAATGAAAAAGAGTGTTTACCCAGAAGTCACTATTGCCTTTGACTCCACTTTAAAGAAAGTCTCTCTACCACATTTGTAGCTGACATCTTAATGAATGCAATGAGGCTACTGGCTTCCAGCTCAGTAGCTGAAATGTGGATACTCACTCTAAGGTGGTCTCATGCTTGGCTAAGTTTACAAGCTTCCTTCTTTTCACATAAAAGCTGGATAAGGTGGCTGACAATGTGGAAAAATCCAAACAGTCTTCCCCCTTCCCCACTAAAGGCTCTGAGGAGAGAATATAGACCAGCCATCACAGAGAGGCACTCCTTTCACTCCTTGTCCCCACAGAGGAACCAGTGAAGGGACAACAGATTCCCTAATGGAAAGCATTGGAATCAAGGGCTCTACCTGCCTGATTGTTTCTCTCACCCTTCATGACTATTGGTAAATGCTGATGTAAAGAGCTGCATGTTCAGTAATTCTCTATGTCCACTGAAGGTAGGACAAGAGGTAATGGACTTAATCTGCAACAAGGGAAATTTAGGTTAGATATTAGGAAAACTTTCTAACTAAATTGTAAAGGTGCAATAGGCTTCCAAGGGAGGTTGTTCAACTCCCATCACTGAAGGGTTTTAAGAATAAGTTGGACTAACACCTGATGATATAGGTTTACTTAGTCCTGCCACAGTGCAGGAGGCTGGACTTGATGACCTCTCAAGGTCCCTTCCAGCCCTACATTTCTGTGATTCTGTGATTACTAGGCCCAACTGAGCAAATAAGGAGTGAATCTGCAGAATACTGATCTCCACTTGATGTCTGGAACAATTGCAGACCAATCAGCCATCCAGACAGAAGAACAACTGGATGCCAGCCCTCCTGAGGTGAGCCACTACCACTACAATGCATTTGGTAAACACCTTTGGGGAAGATGACAGGTTGAAAGAGAAGACAATGTATTGGTAATACTGGTCCACAACTAGAAATCTCAGATATTTTCTGTGGTTCAGGTGGATTGCCACATAAATGCAGGCATCCTTGATACCAAGAGCAGCATATCAGTTGCTGGGATATAGAGATGGGATGGTTGCTGCCAAGGAAACCATGCAGAACTTGATCTTTCTGATGAAATTAACTTCTTCCTCAGACCTCCTTCCCCCTCCACCTTCTTTTGGGAATGAGGAAGTAGTGAGAATAAAACCCCTTTCCTAGGGATGGAGGGGAACTTTCTTCATACCTTCTATATGAAGAAGAGCTGCTCTTCTTGTTTAGGTGCAAACTCACAAGAGGAGTCCTTGAAAAGGGATGGGGAAGGTGAGTGGAGGCAAAGTATAGACTGAAACTGGATTGTATAATCCAATTGGACTGTGCTTAGAACACACTGATCTGAAACGATGGACTCCCAAGCTCCAAGGAATTGTTGGGGAAAAGAGAGGGTGAGTCTAGCACAGCTGGAATGTTCCTCACAAATGGACAGTCAAGTGGACTGTTTAGAAACTAATGGCTATTGTTTAGAAGAGGCATAAGAGATATGCCTTCTCCTCAGAGACTTTATTTTTTTGGAAGGGTCAGGCCATCTAGGCTCATAGTAACTTTGCTATGGTTGTTGCAGCTTCTACTGCTTCCTTCAGCAGTGAGATGAGGGAATGCAGTGCCCCTTCTTTCTTATGCAAAAAAAGAAGGGCAGGTCCTCAATAGTTTGTTTAATTTCCGTAGGTATGTCAGAGTTCTAAAGCCACAAAGCTCTTCTCAGGGTGACCACTCTGGCCCTTACCCTAACTGCAAAGTGACCTGAAGATTAGATCTAGCTATGAGATGGTCTTCAGACACCAAAGTCTTAAATTCATCCTTCATATCTTCTGGGAGCTTGTCCACAAATGTACATATTGAGTACCAGTTGATGCAGTCATATTCAGACAGAAGTGGCTGGGGTGGCTGAAATTGTGCATCTGTAGATTTGAAGTAGAGTATGTTTTTCTGCCAAATAAGTGTGGTTTCTTTGGCTCTTTTTCTCTTGATGTGGTGCAAAAGCATCCCTGGCATGATCATTCACACATATGTGACTAGCAGGGAGCCTATGCTGGGATGTGAACAGAACTACTCAGAACCCAGAAAAGGGAACTTATAGCATCTATCGGTTCTTTTTGCCATCAGTGTGAGGCTAGCTGAAGTCTGCCACAGGATTCTGTCAGGATCTAATAAAGCCTCATAAACAGGCAGTGCAACTCTGCCTGTTATGTCTGTAAAATATCAACAACCTTGTGAGTACTTTCTATGTTGTGGTTATTAGTTAGTCTGCAAGCTGTGGGAATATAGGACCTGTGCCGAGGGGAGAGGAAGGAAGGCTTTGAAAATTGTAACCCTAGTTCCATGTGAAAGTTCTTCCACAGAGGGAGACCTGAAGTCTGCCAGGTGTGCCATTTGAAAGCAGAGAATTCTGAATTGTTCTGCCTCAGAGTGGGATGGAAAAGGAGAAAGGGTTTAAAACCTGTTTTTTATGCCACTTACATATTAACAATTCAAATTAATTCCTTACAAAGGGGATGTTTGATTTTCTCTTTTTGGAACCTTTTTTGAAATAAAGTCGCTGCTACATGAAAATCAATAAAACAAAATAGTCAGGAGAAACTGAAATGTAACTTGTTTCCATTAGAGGTAGAAATTCTGCTGGTTTGTGTTCAAAGATGGGGCTTTGTCCTGGAGCCCCCAGCAAAAATGGACTGCTTCTGAATTCCACGTGTAAGAAGCATTACCCATTTGTGATGAATTAGGAGAGAAACACTCCAGCAGAAATATAGGACATTTCCACTTAAAAAAACTTCTTTAAAAGAAAGTTATTTAGGCTGCAAAATCAGGAAATGGCAGTTATACGGTTGCCCATGCAACATCAGTTCTGCCCTATTGTATGCCCACCCTATGCATTGAATTAAGGGAACCACAAGCTTTTTGTACTCATCTCACCTGATGACAATAGACTGTTGACCATCTCAAGGAATGTGGAGTGGACAAACTGATAGTCTTCGAGCAGCAATACAATCTGCTGTGCTTCAATACCAGCAAGCTGCATCACCTAATAGCAGGGACGTAATTTTAATCTAATTGAACAGAATGTGTACATTCTTTTATAGTAGAATAATATATCCTTAAATTTATTTTACATATTTATCTATTCCGCCCCCCACCACACACACACATACACACACGTTCTATATTACTACATTTGTATATTCTCAACAAATGATTTTGGTCGTCTGTCAAATATGAAGATAAAGAACAGTTTACATGGAAGAACTGATTTCTAATTAGAAAATAATTAAAATAAATACTTTGATGCTTACATGACATTAAGGACCAATTTTTCCAAATATGACCTCAAACTGTACCCCAAAACTATGCAGTTGGTGTTCCCTTTGTTGTGTGCAATTTTGGAGGCCACTTTGGGAATTTTGACCCTAAAAGTTTTTGTTGTCTGTTTTAATTTAATGTGTATATCTTCGTAAATCATAAGATTTTTGCTTGATAAAGCATATTATAATGATCCCACATGGTCCATACTTACACTTGGAGAGAACCCTAAAACAATCAGTGGGGCACTAAGGAAGTGCAGGTGTCCACACACAGAGAACAGCTTGCAAGATCTGGATCTGAGAAGGAGACTGTAACTGTGTCTTTACAGTACCTAAAGGCCTGTCTTCACTACTGGGGAGATCAATGCTGCTGCAACCAATGCAGCGGGTGTCGATTTAGCGGGTCTAGTGAAGACCCACTAAATCGATGACAGAGCACTCTCTGGTCAACTCTGTTACTCCAGTTTCCTGAGAAGAGTAAGGTAAGTAGACCAGAGAGCATCTCCTATTGACGCAGCGCAGTGAAGACATCAGGATAAGTCAGCCTAAGCTACGTCGACTCCAGCTACGTTATTCACGTAGCTGAAGTAGCATAACTTAGGTAGACTTACTCCACTAGTGAAAGCAAGCCTTCATACAATGAGGCACTGCTACTAATAATATACATATAACTGTCAAAAATAAAATTCATAAGGAAAGATTTTATAACATGATCAGCACCACAGCTGGGGCTAGATTTTCGAAAAATCTGAGCACCATGCTGCTCTCCCTGAGAACAACAGGAGCTACTGATTGCTGAGCTCTTTTGAAAAATTGGCTACTTCATTTAAGTTCCTAAATGGGTTCTGAACTCTTCTGAAAGTCTGACCTGCAGGAAACATTTTATTTTGTGTCTTTCAAAGTTCCCATAACTATTCAATTTTTTTCCACACAAACTTAATTTAAATAAACTGCAAAATAGAAGACTGTGAGTGACACACCTGTTTAAGATCATTTTTGAACTGCTTCAGTTCATAACCTCTGGAAATCTTGGGAGTAATCAGAATAGATCCATGTATGTGACTAACTAAAGAGGTAACTGTCCGACGACCGACACCACTACGTCCTGCTAAAAGAAGTGATCCTCCAGGAAAACTCAGCACTCTGTCTATCCTGGACACATAATCAAGGACTTCTTGGAAAAGTAAAATCTCTATCTCCTTGTTATCTCGTCCATAATGAATAATACCCTACATAAAAATGAGATAGATTAATAATTGTGTTAATGATAAATGTAAGTGTAACTATAGAATGTGATAATGTCCAACATTTTACAAAGTTAAGAAACAGAGGGTAAAAAACTTAAGAGATGACACTGATGTTCTTTACAAACTGAACTATTTAATGCAGTAGAATTATGTTACCTTGCTGTCCCTGTTCCAGCAGTGGATAGACTTCAGAGTCCCAGTAAAGAAGTCACTTAAACCGAAGGTTCAGGGTAGCACAGACCCAAATATGTTATGCTCTGGAGCAGGGGTCGGCAACCTCTGGCACGCAGCTCGATGGGTAAGCACCCTGGCAGGCTGGGCCAGTTTGTTTACCTGCCGTGTCGGCAGGTTCAGCCAATTGCAGCTCCCACTGGCTGCGGTTTGCTGTCCCAGGCCAATGCGGGCTGCGGGAAGCCGCGGCCACCATATCCCTCGGCCCGCGCCGCTTCCTGACACCCTCATTGGCCTGGAACAGTGAACCGCAGCCAGTTGGAGCGATAATCTTCCAAACCTGCCGACACGGCAGGTAAACAAACTGGCCCAGCCCGCCAGGGTGCTTACCCTGGCAAGCCGCGTGCCAGAGGTTGCCTACCTTTGCCCTGGAGTAATACTTATAGACTAAAATATATTGAAATAAGAATAAAAGAACATACCAATGGATGAATTTAAAGTACATAATAGGCCAGAGTGACAGGTCTCGCCAAACTGTGCTCCAAGCCACCTTTTTTAGTCATAGAATCATAGGACTGGAAGGGACCTTGAGAGATCATCTAGTCCAGTCTCATGAACTAAAGGCAGGACTCCAGTACTCCAGCTGAATGTATTAGATTATGTTTATTTTCTGCTGTCACTTTGTTTTGCATAGAGGGAGAATCGAATTGAGTTTCTTTGTGTAACTAAGGTTTTTTCCCAGAGGGACATCCTCTGTGTTTTGAATCTGTTGTCTGTTAGAGCAGTTTGCATGCTAATCTCACAGAGGTATTCCTTTCACCCTTTTTCTTTAATTAAACATCTTCTTTTAAGAACCTGATTGATTTTTTCCTTGTTTTAAGATCCAAGGGTTTTTTGGATCTGGGCTCACCAGGAATTGGTGGGAGGTGAATCATTCTCAATCCTGCCAGAAGGAGAATAAAGACTGGGGAAATATTTGGGGGGGAAGACAGAGTTTCCAAATAAGTCTCCCATAAACATTTGTTTAAACCATTTGGTGGTGGCAGCTACTAGATCTAAGCTGGTAAATAAGCGTAGGGGTATCTCATGCAGGTCCCCACATCTGTACCCTGAAGTTCAGAGTGGGCGTGACACTTTAACACCTGCTCTTAAAAATCTCCAATGATGGAGATTCCATAACCTCCCTAAACAATTTATTCCAGCGCTTAACCATCGTGAGAGTTAGGGAGTTTCACCTAATGTCCATCCTAAACCTCACTTGCTGCAATTTAAGCCCATTGCTTCTTGTTCTATCCTTAGAAGTTAAGAAAAACAATTTTTCTCTCTCCTCCTCGTAACAACCTTTTAAGGACTTGAAACTGTTATCTTGTCCCCCCTCAGTCTTCTCTTTTCAACACTAAACAAACCCAATTTTTTCAATCTTCCCTCATAGATCATGTTTTCAAGACCTTTAATCATTTTTGTTGCTCTTCTCTAGACAGTCTCCAATTTGTCCACATCCTTCCTGAATTTTGGCACCCAGAACTGGGCACAATACTCCAGCTGAGGCCTAATCTGCGCAGAGTAGAGCAGAAGATTACTTCTCACGTCTTGCTTACAACTCCTTCTAATACATTCAGAATGTTGTTTTGGTTTTTTTGCAACAGCATTACACTGTTGACTCATATTTATGCTTGTGGTCCACTTGACCCCCAGATCCCCTTCCACAGTACTCCTTCCTAGGCAGTCATTTCCCATTTGTATGTGTACAACTGATTGTTCCTTCCTAATGGAGTACTTTGTATTTGTTCTTATTGTATGTCATACTATTTACTTCAGACAATTTCTCCAGTTTGTCCAGATCATTTTGATTTTAATCCTATCTCCAAAGCATTGCACCCTCCTAGCTTGGTATCATCTGCACTTTATTAAGTTGTACTCTTCTAGGCCATTATCTAAATCAGGAGTCACACCTCTGGCACGCGGCTCGCCAGGGTAAGCACCCTGGCAGCAGACCAGTATGTTTACCTGCGTGTCGGCAGCTTTGGCCAATCGCGGCTTCAACTGGCTGTGGTTCACCGTCCCAGACCAATGGGGGCAGCAGGAAGCCGCAGCCAGCACACTCTCTTGCCCACACCGCTTCCCGCAGGGTAAGCACCCTGGCAAGCCATATGCCAAGAGTTGCCGACCCCTGATCTAAATCATTGATGAAGATATTAAACAGAACTTGACCCAGATTTTCTCCCTTATCTCCCTCATCTGATCCTTGGCTCTGACCAGATGACCAAATTGCCCACTGGTATAACTTAGAAAAGCCTTTAGGCTCCTATAATATATATCAGCTAGAGTGGTCAGCTACCCAGCCAATCTGACCGCAGGTTAGAACTAAATTCTTGCCTCATTATACTTCACAGTACTGAGCTGGCACAGCTTTGAAATCAGCATTGTTTGGCATTGTTGGCATTGTTCCCAAAGACTAATGGCATTTTGGGCTGTATAAGCAGGGGCACTGCCAGCAGATCGAGGGATGTGATCATTCCCCTCTATTCGACATTGGTGAGGCCTCATCTGGAGTATGCTGTCCGTTTTGGGCCCCACACTACACAAAGGTTGTGGAAAATTAGAAAGAGTCCAGCGGAGGCACAAAAATGATTAGGGGGCTGGAGCACATGACTTATGAAGAGAGGGAACCGGGATTGTTTAGTCTACAGAAGAGAAAATGAGGGGAGATTTGATAGCTACTTTCAACTACCTGAAAGGGGGTTCCAAAGAGGATGGATCTAGATTGTTCTCATGGTACCCGATGACAGAACAAGGAGTAATGGTCTCAAGTTCAGTGAGGGAGGTTTAAGTTGGATATTAG
>NC_133769.1:340666025-340680341 GCF_003597395.2 Chelonoidis abingdonii
TAACATGATCGGCACCCACAGCTGGGCTAGATTTTCGAAAAATCTGAGCACTCATGCCTGCTTCTCCCTGAGAACAACAGGAGCTCACTGATGCTGAGTGCTCTTTTGAAAAATTGGCTAACTCTCATTAAGTTCCTAAATGGGGTTCTGATCTTCGAAAGTCTGACCTGCAGGAAAACATTTTATTTTGTGTCTTTCAAAAGTTCCCATAACTATTCAATTTTTTTCCACAAACATTAAAAACGCATAAAACCTTTGCATCAACTGAACATTTGAACTAGCTTCAGTTCATAACCTCTTGGAAATCTTGGGAGTAATCAGAATAGATCCATGTATGTGACTAACTAAAGAGGTACGTCCGCCAGGACGAGCAGACACCAACTACGTCCTCTAAAAAGAATGATCCTCCCAGGAAAACTCAGCACTCTGGTCTATCTCGAAACACATATATCAGGACTTCTTGTGAGCAAAGTAAAAGTCTCTATCGTGCCTGTTATCTCTGTCCATAATGAAATAATACCCTACATAAAAATGAGATAGATTAATATTGTGTTAATGATAATGCTAAGTGTAACTAGATAGAGTGAGATAATGTTCCAAACATTTTACAAAGTTAAGAAAAACAATGAGAAAAACTTAAGAGATGACACTGATGTTCTTACAATCTTGAACTCTTTAATCTAGTAGACTAAATTCGTTTACCTTGCTGTCCTGTTCCAGCATGGATAGACTTTTCAGAGTCCAGTAAAGAAGTCACTAAACCGAAGGTTCAGGGTAGACAACCAAATATGTTATGCTCTGGAGTCAGGGAGTCGGCAACCTCTGGCCCAGTCCGATGGGTAAGCACCCTCGGCAGGGCTGGGCCAGTTTTGTTTACCTGGCACGTGTCGGCATGTTCAGCCAATTGCACGGTCCCGACTGGCGCGGTTTGCTGCTGTCCCAGGCCATGCGGGCTGCGGGAAGCGCGGCCACCATGATCCACCGGCCCGCGCCCGCTTCCTGACACGCCCGTCATTGGCTTGCTGGGAACATGTGACCGCAGCGAGTTGAGGCGTAGATCGATCCAACCTGCGACACGGCAAGTAAAGGCAAAAACTGGCCCAGCCGCGCCAGGGTGCTTACCCTGGCAAGAAAAAAAAACAGCGTGCCTGGAAGAGCGCTTGCTATACATATAGACCCTAGGCATAATAATACTTTAGAACTGTTAAAAAATATTGCAAAATAGAGAATAAAACATGAACTATTAATCAAACAACACAATTGGATGAATTTTAAAGTACACTAATTAGGCCACCGTAGTGACAGGTCTCGCCAAACTGTGCTCCAGTCCACCTTGTTAAGGTCATCTAGAATACATAGACTGATATGCGGGACCTGAGAGATCATCTAGTCAAGTCCTTCATGAACTAAAGCAGTGACTCGCAGTACTCCGCTGAATGATTAGATTTATGTTTATTTGCTGCTCACTTTGTTGCTAGAGGAGAATCGAATTGAGTTTCTTGTGTATAATTTTCAGAGTTTGCGCCGGGTGTTTGGACTCTGTAATCTTTGTCATGTTAGAGCGTTGCATGTAATTCACAGAGGTTTTCCTTTCACCTTTTCTTTAATTACGAACATCTCTCTTTCCAATGACCGTGCAATTTAGTTTTTTCCTTGCTTTTAGACCGGGTTTTTTGGCTCTGGCACAGATTGGAGTGAATACGTCGAACCTGCAAAGAAATAACAGAGGAAAATATTTGGGGGAACACAGAAATAAATCAAAAAGAATCCTCCATAAATTGTTTAACATTGGCGGGTGAGGCTAAGAATCTATCTCAATCCTGCAAGCGAGAAGGAGAATGCAGTAAGAACGTTAGGGATATTTGGGGGGAAGAAGAGTTTCCATAGTCTCCCATAACATTTGTTTTAACCATTTGGTGTGGGCAGCTACTAGATCTAAGCTGGTAAATAGTAGGGTATTCATGCAGGTCCCCACATCTGTACCCTGAGTTCAGAGTGGCGTGACACTTTAACACTGCTCTAAAATTCCAATGATGGAGATTCCATAACCTCCTCAACAATTTATTCCAGCGCTTAACCATCGTGAGAGTTAGGGAGTTTCACTAATGTCCATCCTAAACTCACTTGCTGCAATTTAAGCCCATTGCTTCTTGTTTCTATCCTTAGAAGTTAAGAAAAACAATTTTTCTCTCTCCTCCTCGTAACAACCTTTTAAGGACTTGAAACTGTTATCTTGTCCCCCTCAGTCTTCTCTTTTCAACACTAAACAAACCCAATTTTTTCAATCTTCCTCATAGATCATGTTTTCAAGACCTTTATCATTTTTGTTGCTCTTCTCTAGACAGTCTCCAATTTGTCCACATCCTTCCTGAATTTTGGCACCCAGACTGGGCACAATACTCCAGCTGAGGCCTAATCTGCGCAGAGTAGAGCAGAAGAATTACTTCTCACGTCTTGCTTACAACACTCCTTCTAATACATCCAGAATGTTGTTTGGTTTTTTTGCAACAGCATTACACTGTGACTCATATTTAGCTTGTGGTCCCTATGACCCCCAGATCCCTTTCCACAGTACTCCTTCCTAGGCAGTCATTTCCCATTTTGTATGTGTACAACTGATTGTTCCTTCCTAAATGGAGTACTTTGTATTGTTCTTATGTTATGTCCTACTATTTACTTCAGACAATTTCTCCAGTTTGTCCAGATCATTTTGATTTTAATCCTATCCTCAAAGCACTTGCACCCTCCTAGCTTGGTATCATCTGCAAACTTTATAAGTTGTACTCTCTAGGCCATTATCTAAATCAGGAGTCAGACCTCTTGCACGCGGCTCGCCAGGGTAAGCACCCTGGCAAGCAGACCAGTATGTTTACCTGCCGTGTCGGCAGCTTTGGCCAATCGCGGCTTCAACTGGCTGTGGTTCACCGTCCCAGACCAATGGGGGCAGCAGGAAGCCGCAGCCAGCACATTCTCTCGTCGCCACACCGCTTCCCGCAGGGTAAGCACCCTGCAAGCCATATGCCAGAGGTTGCCGACCCTGATCTAAATCATTGATGAGATATTAAACAGAACTTGACCCAGATTTTCTCCCTTATCTCCCTCATCTGATCCTTGGCTCTGACCAGTGACCAAATTGCCCACTGGTATAACTTAGAAAGCCTTAGCTCTATAAATTATATCAGCTAGAGTGGTCAGCTACCCAGCCCAATCTGACCGCAGGTTAGAACTAAATTCTTGCCCTATATACTTCACAGTACTGAGCTGGCCACAGCTTTGAAATCAGCATTGTTGGCATTGTTGGCATTGTTCCCAATGAAGACTAATGGCATTTTGGGCTGTATAAGCCGGGGCACTGCAGCAGATCGAGGGATGTGATCATTCCCCTCATTCGACATTGGTGAGGCCTCCTCTGGAGTACTGTCAGTTTTGGGCCCCACACTACAAGAAGGTTGTGGAAAATTAGAAAGTCCAGCGGGGGCACAAAAATGTTAGGGGGCTGGAGCACATGACTTATGAGAGAGGGAACCGGGATTGTTTAGTCTACAGAAAGAGAATGAGGGGAGATATTGATAGCTTACTTTCAACTACCTGAAAGGGGGTTCCAAAGAGGATGGATCTAGATTGTTTCTCAGTGGTACCCGATGACAGAACAAGGAGTAAGGTCTCAAGTTGCAGTGGGGAGGTTTAGTTGTTTCGTGTATTAGGAAAAACTTTTTCACTTGGACAGTGGTGAAACACTGGAATGGGTTACCTAGGGAGATGGTGGAATCTCCTTCCTTAGATATTTTTAGGGTCAGGCTTGACAATGTCCTGGCTAGGATGATTTAGTTGGGAATTGGTCCTGCTTTGAGCAGGGGGTTGGACTAGATGACCTCCTGAGGTCTCCTCCAACCCTGATATTCTATGATTCTATGATTCATTGCTGTACAATCATGGAGCACTACACACCTGACAAAGAAACTCACAGAGTTCTCAGGCCACCAAACCTTGTCCCTACCCACTATCCTTCATGGGCCCTACATGGGCAGAGCAAGGGACAAAGAGCTACTGAGGACTACTTGAAGTTGTGGGGAGTTGATTTCCATGCGTTTCCCATCTCCAGAGCCTACTACTCCAGTAGGTGTGGAACCCTGCCATGATTCCTTCCACTATCGCCTGACTATCCTCAAAATCAGTTAGACCAATTTAGAGCCAGCACAGTGTCCCTTCCTCCACACGTTCTGGATTTGTCCTTTCTTGCTTAAAAGCATGCCAACTTCTGTTACTAAAATAACTGTATCTCCCTTTTAGAATACAAATTACATTCTATTATTCTAACCAAAAAGAAAAATCTCTGGCAACATAGTTCTGGTTACTTTAAACAAGGTACAAATATAACTATAGACTTTTGAAAGTTATTTCTTTTGTTTTTATTCCTTATTCTTGACACACCTTTTTGATAACATCTTTTAGGTCTTCTGAATTTAATTTGCCAAGTGGCTTTCCATGAGGTGGTAATGCCTGCTCTGGTGCTCTGAATGTTCCTGCCTCATGATGAGCTCCCCATGTTACATAGAAGCTATCTGTGAAAATATAACCATAAATGTAATAGGAGTCTACATTCTCAAGTGATAAAGCATATTACCAAATATTACAACAAATCTCATGTAATACATTTTATATGTTTTACCTGCCATATTCTCCAGGATATCTGAGCCCCAGTCTCCTTGAAACACTTTCATTAAAATATTATCAAATATGAGGAGTTCTTTAGCACCAACAATCTTGTCACGGAAGAGGCGACGGGCTTCATAAGCAACAATTTCCAAAACGTAATCTAGTGTGTGTGTTGATGACCCTGCAAAGTATATATAAATGTGTGTGTATCTGTTGATGACCCAACAAAGCAGATAGATAGATAGATATTTTTGCATTTCAAAATACAGTCAAATTGAAAAAGAGTAAATAAGATTACATATCAGCATAAACACATCAAGAGGGAAGAAATAAAAGAAAAAACAAGCATTATAAAATATTTTTTTAAATCTTATGGGTACAAACAAGGACAAATTACAAGCACATAGAGAAATAAATATTTTAAAAACAAGTTTTCTGCAAAGTACACTATTGTTTAATAATTGTTTAGTATGCTCAAGGTGCTGAACACAGAATAAAAACAAATATATTGTAATAAAAATAATATAATACTACCCTTTTAAAATAGAATCCTATAAAAAAAACCTGGAGATCCAATTTTAAAGGGGGAACAGAAAGTAACTAGTAATAAAGAACACAAGAACATAAGAATGGCTATACTGGATCAGACTAATGGATCACCTAGCCCAGTATCTTGCCTTCCAGCAGTGGCCAATACCTGGTGCTTCAGAGGGAATAAACAGAAGAGGCAATCATCAAGTGATCCATCCCATCGTCCACTTCCAGCTTCTGGTAATCAGAGGTTAAGGACACCCAGAGCATGGGGTTGCCTCCCCAACCATCTTAGCTAATAGCCATTGATGGACCTATCCTCCAGGAACTTATATAATTATTTTTTTGAATCCCATTATTCTTTTGGCCTTCACAATATCCCCTGGCAACAAGTTCCACAAGTTGGCAGTGTATTGTGTGAAAAAGCATTTCCTTTTGTTTGCTTTAAACCTGCTGCCTATTAATTTCATTGGGTGTTCCCTGGTTTTTGTGTTATGCAAAGGAGTATATAACACTTCCTCATTCACTTTCTCTACACCATTCATGATTTTACAAACCTCAATCATATTCCCTCTTAGTCATCTGTTTTCTAAGACAAAAAGTACCAGTCTTTTTAATCTCTCCCATATGAAAGCTGTTCCATACCCTTAATCATTTTTGTTGTCCTTTTCTGTACTTTTTCCCATTCTAATATATCTTTTTTGAGATGGGATGACCAGAACTGCACGAAGTATTCAAAGTGTGGGTGTAACATGGATTTACATAGTGGCATGATGATATTTTCTGTCTTATTCTCTATCCCTTTCCTAATGGTTCCTAACACTGTTGGTTCTTTGTCACACTGAGCGCATGTTTTCAGAGAACTATGCACGACTCCAAGATCTTTTCATTGAGTAGTAACAGCTAATTTAGAGCATCATTTTGTATATATAGTCGGGATTATATTTTCCAATGTGCATTACTTTGCATTTATCAGCATTGAATTTTATCTGCCATTGTGTTGCCCAGTCACCCAGGCTAGTGACATACCTTTTTAACTCTTCACAGTCCGCTTTGGACTCAACTATCTTGAGTAATTTTCTACCATCTGCAAATTTCACCAACTCAATATTTACCCCTTTTTCTAGATCATTTATGAAAATGTTGAACAGCACTGGTCTCAGTATAGAAGCCTATTTACCTCTCGCCATTCTGAAAAATGACCATTTATTCCTTTCCTTTGTTTCCTGTCTTTTTACCAGTTAGTGAGCCGTGAGAAGACTTTCCCTCTTATCCCATGACTCCTTACTTTGCTTAAGAGCATTTGGTGAAGGACCTTGTCAAAGGCTTTCTGAAAGTCAAGTACACTATATTCACTGGATCACTTTTGTCACATGCTTTTTGGAAAGAATTCTAATAGACTGTTGAGGCATGATTTCCCTTTAGAAAAGCCGTGTTGAGCCTTTCCCAACAAATTGTGTTCATCGTGTGTCAGAGAATTCTGTTCTTTACTACAGTTTCAACCAATTTGTCTGGTACTGTACTGAAGTTAGGCTTACCAGCCTGTAATCATCTGGATCACTTCTGGAGCCTTTTTAAAAACTGGTGTCAAATTAGCTATTCTCTAGTCAGCTGGTACAGAAGTGGATTTAAAAGAGAGATTACATACCACAGTAGTAGTTCTGCAATTTCATATTTGAACTCCTTCAGATCTCTTGGGTGAATACCATCTGGTCCTGGTGACTTATAACTGTTTAATTTATCAGTTTGTTTCAAAATTTCCTCTACTGACCACTCAAGCTGGGCCAGTTCCTCAGATTTGTCTGAGGAAAAAGAATGGCTCAGGTGTGGGTATCTCCCTCACATTCTCTGCAGTGAACAGCAATGCATAAGAATTCATTTAGCATCTCTGCAAAGCCTTATCTTCCTTGAGTACTCTTTTAGCACCTCAATCATCCAGTGATCCACTGGCTGTTTGGCAAGCTTCCTGCTTCTGATGCACTTTAAAGGATTTTTTTTTTTGGCCTCGTTTTTGAGTCTTTGGCTAGTTGCTCTTAAAATTCTTTTTTGGCCTGCCTAATTATACATTTACACTTGACTTGCTACCATTTATGCTCCTCCTTATTTTCCTCGATAGGGTTTAACGTCCAATTTTTAAAGGATGCCTTTTTGCCTCTAACCACTACTTCTACTTTGCTGTTTAGCCATGGTGGCACATTTTGGTCCTCTTACTATGTTTTTTAATTTGGGGTATACATTTAATTTGAGTCTCTATTATGGTGTTTTTAAAAAGTTTCCATGCAGCTTGCATGCACTTCACTTTTGTAACCAAACCTTTTAATTTCTGTTTAACTAGCTTCCTCATTTTTTTGTAGTTCCCCTTTCTGAAGTTACAAAAAATAAGTCCAAAGCCAAGGCAAAAAATAAATCCAAGAACAGATAGTGGTTATCTTTGGGAAAAATAAAGTTTTAACATGCTCCTTACAAGTGGAGAAGGGACAAGATGAGATGAGTTTCAGGTGGAGCAAATTACTCACCACACTCCTCATCACAGAAAAAGCACAGTCATCCACCAGCTTCAGATATAATAGTGGAACCCTTAAACAGGGAGAAATCCCCACTTGGTGTAAATAAGTGTACCTTCATTGACCTAAGTGGAGCTATGCTGATTTACATGCCCCTGAGGCTCCAACCCAATTAGTAGACTGTGAGTACAGATGCTTATCAGTTCAATGCGACCAAGGCATGTCTCAGATTTAGCCATCAACTACATCTCCACTAATGCCAATTTAAAACCTAACTGACACTTTTCAGGAAGACAATGTAAAAAACACACGTCTGTAAATGATCCCATAAAAGTTCACAATTATTAGCACAAAACAAATACAATAGGATTATTATAAGATTATTCATGACCCAGTAAAATATCAATTCCAAAGGAAGGATAAAAATCAGACTGGAAACCAGCCTAAGCTGTCAGTTTCCAAGAGTACCTAAAACTTAATTCCATTCAGTTTATCAGGAAAAGGAAAAGTTTGAGGAAAAGGAAAAGTTTGAGAATAAGTGGTCATTAGAAAGCACTTCAACATCATGAGAAGGATTGGTCACACCCTTCCTTTGTTAAGCAGTGTAAGAATGTCCCTCAGTAGTGCCAATGCTGCTATACCCCCCACATCCACACACTTTAAGCAACTGATACAACTAAAGTCATTTGTGGCCAGCCATTGTGGGTATGCCTACACCTCAATGTAAGACCAAGATTCGAACTCAGGCTCAGGTTCAAGTACTACACAATTCCATGGGCCGGCTTTCTTTGTCCTCTGGACAGTCAAGTTTGGTGGACAGTCAAGTTTTTCCACACTGCACCATAAACAAAGGGCTAGAGCTGCCACATTTTGGGAGGGCACTAGGAAGTCTGGGATATGGGTGGTTGAACTTGGGCCCACATAATGCAGTGTAAATGTTGGCACCCACAGTTGGGACCCAACATTCAAAAATTCCTAAGCTGGGGTTACAAATAAGTGTAAACGCTCAAGCCCTATGTTAAGAAACCTGAGGTGTGCTAACTCGAGTTCCACTTACCCTGGGCTTACTTTGAAATGTAGACATACCCTGAGACATCCTCATCAAAAACCAGATCAATTGCAGAAAGTGGAGTCCACAGATTTCATAATCAAAATGACTGAACAGCCTAGACTTATTTATTTTCTTTCAACTCAAGATAGTTATTACCTATATTTTAAAATCTCACACTATTTTTCAAAATTAAAAACAATAACATAACTTTTTATGCAGTGGAACTTCTGTTTTTCAACTGACATTAGGGCCAATCCTACAAACTTCCCAGGTTTCAATGGGGATTCAAGGAGGGAGGGATAGCTCAGTGGTTTGAGCATTGGCCTGCTAAACCCAGGGTTGTGAGTGAAATACTTGAGGGAGCCATTCAAGGATCTAGGGCACAAAAATCTGTCTGGGGATTGGTCCAGCTTCGAGAAGGGGGTTGGATTAGATGACCTCCTGAGGTCCCTTCCAACCCTCATATTCTGTGATATGGAGAGTTTGCAGGACAGATAAATAACAAGAAACATCACAAAATATTTGAATATTCTAAAAATGTTTTCTCTTTTAGAACAAATCAGAGTAACTCACCTCCTGTTAAATCATATCTGAATAAGCCAAGAACCCACTGAGTAAGAATGTATGGTGTAAAGAGGTAATGACTATGATCATCAACTGTGAATTTTGCTCGTACCTGAAAACATAAGTTATTCACAACACAGTTTATATTTTAATTGCAAAGATTTCTTGACAATTTAGTTCAAATTTTTTCTGTGCTTTCACCAAGTAGATTTACTTCAACTGTACAAGTTCATATATTTTGTTAATTCATCTGAAAAATACACAGCTTGGGTTGTTTACATTTTGCTTTCAGACCAAAAAAGCAAAATATCTCATTTCTAAAATATTTATTCTATATTATTTCTGAGAAAAAGGTTACGTTGGAAAATTACTTCCCTGTTTCTTCCATGGGAACAATCTCTCTTCCAGTCTAAAACATCTATAGTGGGTTGATTTTTCTAGTTTGGCACCAGGAGAAGAATTTTGTCCAAATTCTTGGATAGACTCTGACACTCTCTACCTCAGGGGAACACCCTGCACCCCCATGTTCATCCTTATAATATGTTTGTGTGGTATCCAATGCAAAGTTTGTCATGTCAGTGTCTTCAGAAGGCTCATGATGCACTGAGCATTGTTGTTATAGTAATGTTATAGGTTGTAATTTCATGTATATAGTTATGAGGCTGAAAATGTGTCCCTGTGGCTTAAAACAAGCCCAGGCAAAACTCTCCAGGAGCAGAAGGGCAGTTCACACCCCATCAGGGCATGTATGGGACAAACCCAGCCCAGCCTCACAGGAACAAAGGACACTAGGCAGCAACAAAGGATCTGTTGGACTCTTGAGTGAGTCACCCCCCTTCCTTTGGGCGGTTTGGGACGAGGAGAGTACCCTCAATGAGCTGAAGTGGGGGGGGGGGTGTAAACCGCCCAAAGGGGAAGAAAGAACATGATAAAAGGGAGAGACGTTCGCCATGTTCTTCCTCTCTCTTCTACCTACATCTACAGACATCACCACCAGGTGACTGAAGCACTGATCAAAGGGGCAAGTCTGGCTGAAGGGCAACCAGTCAGCCTGTGGTGAAAAGCATCTAAGTTTGTAAGGGCACTGAAAGTGTTAAGATCAGCTTAGAATGTGTTTTGCTTTTATTTCATTTGACCAAATCTGACTTGTGTTTTGACTTATAATCACTTAAAATCCATCTTTTGTAGTTAATAAGTTTGTTTGTTTATTCTACCTGAAGCAGCACATTTGGTTTGAAGCTGTCAGAGACTCCCCTTGGGAAAACAAGCCTGATACATATCAATTTCTTTGTTAAATTGACGAACTCATATAAGCTTGCAGTGTCCAGCGGGCATAACCAGACACTGAAAGACGGAGGTTCCTAGGTTTGTGTCTGGGACTGGAGATATTAGCTCGTGTCAATCGGATGCACAATTCAAGCAGCAGGTGGCCAAAAGTGCTCAATACCATAGCTGGGAGCAGCTTACATGCTAGAAGCTGTGCGTGAATAGCCGGGGGTTCTCACAGCAGAGCAGGGTAAGGCTGCCTGCCTCTCTGAGTCAAGGATTGGAGTGACCTAGAAGATCACCAGTCCAGATAACACCAGGGGAACGTCACATAGACCAAGAGGATGAAAGGCCTCTGCAAGGTTAGGAGGATATCCCAAATACATTTGATATGTATATAACACATGCTTTCAAAGGATCTGTGGTCAGACAAATCACATGTATTAAATATGACTGTATTTGTATAGTGTTCCTTATGTATGGTACATGATTTGTGTGGGGCCGAGGTATATTTCTGGACAGAAGATGCTACATAAATGTAAGGTATAATGAATAAAAAAAATAACAAAAATGCATATCATAATTTGGCTGACTGACAATGGAAGTATTAACTATTTATTTATATCTAAAAACATACCTTGATTTTTAACTCATGGAGTAACTGCATAGCTCTTTTTGAGGATGAGACAATTATCAACACAGATTTATACTAATAACTCATAAAATATACAGATAAAGAATAAGCCATATGAAAAGCATGCAAGACATGAGACTGCAGCTGTTTACCAAAAGGATAACAAATATTTTGATCTGATTCTCCTTAGACTATTATATGTAAGGTATTGATGTTCAAAATGTGTAGAATCTCAAAGGATAGAAATGTTGTTACTATTCAATACACAGGTAGTGTTTCTTTATGTGTTTGTTCTATTAAACCTGTCAATTGTGGTCTGAAATGGTTTATAGGTAATATAATTCTCTGAATGGTGAGAAACGGCCTACTTATTACGTTCTGTTAACTTGGCTCTACCTCCACCATAACTTTTTATCATCTTAAAGATTCAGCCTTCCACTACTGGAAAACTTTTGGCTAAGCTAAGTTTCCTTAATCAAGATTTTCAAACATCTAATAACCTTGCCTTACCAGAATGACACTTGCACATATTTCTTTGAAGATCTGAATTATGTGACTAGTTGGAGGTTGTCCCAGGCTCCATCTGCTTTTAAGGATGTGATCATTCTACCTAGATGTGTGTTAAGCACTTGGGTCTCAGTCCATATAATTACTCCTACTAAATTCAGTGAGACTATGCTTAAATGCTTAAAGTGATTACATGCTTGGCTGGGACCCTACAATTTTGAATGGGAAGTTAAAAATGTATTTGTGTGCCTAAATGTCATGTTTTATATGCACACTATTTGGTATACTTAGTCCTGTCTAAGTTTGGCCCCCATCATCTTACAAAATCATAGTATCTGAGCAACTTGCAATCTTCATGTGAAGCAGAGTTAGCTTCATTTTACAGATGTGGTATGGAGGCACAAAGAGGCTGAATCCACCATTTACTAGTGTAAATGATAGATTCTCTGGAACTTGAAATCTTTAAATCATGATTTGAGGACTTCAGTAACTCAGCCAGAGGTTATAGGTCTATTATAGGAGTGGGTTGATGAGGTTCTGTGGCTTGCAATGTGCAGGAGGTCAGACCAGATGATCATAATGGTCCCTTCTAGCCTTAAATTCCATGAGTCCCTAAGGGTATGGCTACACTTACAGCTGTACAGCGCTGGGAGTTACAGCTGTCTTCGTACAGCTGTGTAGGAAAAGTGCTGCAGTGTGGCCACACTGACAGCTACCAGCGCTGCAGTGTGGCCACATTTGCAGCATTTGCAGCGCTGTTGGGAGTGGTGCATTGTGGGCAGCTATCCCAGCGTTCAAGTGGCCAACGTGCTTTCAAAACAGGAGGGGTGGGTGAGTGTGACAGGGAGCGTGGGAGAGACAGAGAGAGTGGATTTATTGGAGCTGACACTGTTCTCAGCTCCCTGCCTTGCAAGTTCTAAGGACTGGAAGATACACAGCACCTACCTTCAATCATTTAAAAAGTTTGACCCTTCCCCCACCCCTCTCTTATTCACTAAATGCAAATTTGCACTCCTAAATAGCCTTCAGACCACATAAGCAGCTGCTCAACACGGACTCCCCCCTCCCCTCTCTCCTCAAGCAAACAGCTGTGAACATTCCAAAGCAATTCCCTGCCTCCGCTCGCTCGCTGGAGCAAAGAGCAGCTGTGTTTGTTTTTTAGATAAGTAGCTCCGGGGAGCTCGTAAGTTCAGCCATTCTTCCGGTTTGTTGTGGACAGGAATTCTGGAATACCTCTTAATACCCTGGAGGCCAATAAAAGCACTATTGGTGGCCCCACTTGATGAGCAGCACTGCATCAACGGCACTGCAATCGTTACACCCCAAGCAGATCAGGTGTGCAGCCAGGGAGTTGCAGCGCTGGCTGTGCCTTGCAAGTGTGGACACAGAGTAAGTTGCAGTGCTGTAACCCCATCACCAGCACTGCAACTCTCCAGTGTAGCCATGCCCAAGTGACTTGTCCAAGCATACACAGGAAGTCTGTAATGTAGCAGGGAATTGAACACAAGTCTCACAAATCCTAGACTAGTGCCCTAACCACTGGACCATATCCATATCCATAACCATATCCATAACCACATGCATGTACCCTTCACTTTAAATCTGAGATCAACATAAAAAAAGTTACTTGCATTTAGATTTTAAATATGGTGAAACACTGTATAATCTATTGTTACTGTCTAAAGCCAGAGAGTAAAAGACAAGGCTGCTTCTCAATTTTTCATCTCCATTTCCCAAAGAAGAAATCAAAGCACTGTACCTGCTCATATACTTGAACCATAGATCCTGCCAGCTGATGTATTTTTGGTAAGGAACCCCAAACAGAGTGATTCTTTAGGTTTTTGTGAAGCACAGGCTCTAAATATGCACTATAAATTGTTTGCAGTTGGTCTCTTTCTGGATAGCTAGAGGAAAAAAAGAAGAGTCCAAGGAAACTGTGATGTATCAGCATTCTTAATTTCCATACCAAAAATGGGTTTAGATTTATATCTATAATTTACTCTGAATCTTCAATAAACAGAGCCTTAGTCCAGCAGTAACTTAAATACATTTGGTTTTATCTGAATATGCAACCCTCAGAGACCTTCCACATGTATCTTTAAATATGTTCCAATTTATAAACCCAATTTATAGACCCTTCCTCACAATGTAGTTAATCCACTAAACAACCAGCAGTTTAAAATAAGTAATCATACTTGAAAACTTATTTCAGATACTTAGGAACAACTCTGTGCATTAAAATAATTATATATTGCTCTTTAACTGGTTTCAAACACCAAGAGGTAGCAACATTGATATTATATGTGAAGATTCTACATTATTAGGAAAGATTAGAGGCTTGACTTGCCAGATACAATCACATTCAGTGTTTTCAAGTCTCACATCAAGGAGGACAGGCAGAGGCAAACAGACCCTGCAATCTGAATCTGAGGGTACGTCTACACTGCACGATTATTTCGAATTAGCTTAAACCGATATTACAAAACAGATCTAATAAAATCGGTTTAGCGTGTCCACAGTGGGATCCTGAAATCGATTGTTTGCGTCCATGGTCCAAAGCTACCATCGATTTCAGGAGCGGTGCACTGTGGGTAGCTGTTCCT